>NC_081842.1:204935781-205220781 GCF_963259705.1 Myotis daubentonii | reverse complement strand
AACTTCGTCCCACAAATGCTCAATTGGATTGAGATCTGGTGATTGTGGGGGCCACCTAAGCAAGGTAAAGTCTCCCTCATGTTCTTGAAACCACTCCTGCACAATACGAGCACCGTGGCATGGCACATTGTCTTGTTGGAAGAAGCCACCTCCATTGGGATACGCCATCAACATGAGAGGATGAACTTGATCAGCAACGATACTTCGGTATGTTGTGCTATTCAGATGTTTATAATGATCTGGCCCTCTAGCAACCTCAGCGCGAAATTATAGCTAATTTGCCTACAAACGTCAGGTGGTCATAATAATCTGGCCACTCAGTGTATATATTTTTTATATACATATATATATAGTTGATTTCAGAGAAGGAAGGAAAGGGAGAGAGAGATAGAAACATCAATGATGAAAGAGAATCATTGTTGATCGGTTGCCTCCTGCAGGCCCCCTACTAGGGGATCGAGCTGCAGCCCGGGCATGCGCCCTGACTGGGAATCGAACCATAACCTCCTAGTTCATAGGTTGCACTCAACCACTGAGCCACACCGGCCGAGCGGATGTGGGATCTATTTTGACAGCAGACCCACAGGTGCTGATGGACAAGAGGTGGGGCCTGAGGGAAGAAGGGAATCCAAGATGACTCCTGGGTTTTAGACCTGAGATCTTTCACTGGGCTGAGAGCTTGGGAAATGAGCAGGGAGCGGGGTGATGGTCAGAGGCTGACTTGGGAACATGTTAACTCTGAGATTTAACAAGACCTCCCGGTGGCCTGGCAGAGGGGTCAGGGGATATGTGAGTCCAGCCTGGGTGGGGGACTGGGAGGCTCACAGTTGGAAATGGTCACATGGAAACGGGACTAGGAAGGTCACCTGCCTCCTGCCTCCTAGCCCAGCGCTCTTCCCACCGCCTCTCTCTCTGTCGGGCTCTTTCTTGCCCTCTGAGCTCTCTGGCAGAGCCTTCCAGGTAAGAGGGGCCTCTGGGGGGTGATGCAGAGCCCTGTCCTCCACTTGCCCCGCCTGCCCTGGCCCTCGTTCCCTTGGCAAACAGCCCCAGGCCTTCCAGGCTGCTGTATTTCAGAAAAGCGTTCCAGTTTGGCAAAGCAAATACAGCCACGCAGAAAGGCAACACCTTGCAAAACAGCACCAGGCCCCCAAAGGAGATTTTTCTTGGTCTTTTCTTTAACTTTCTCAACTGGCCTCCAGCCAGGAATGTGTCCGGTGTTTTTCCCCTTGGTCCCTCCCCACCGCCCACCCCGTCCCCGGTGTCTGGGATTCCCAGAGTGTTAATCTCCCACTGCAAGAGTGGGAAACCTCCGAAATGGCCTGGAGGTGCACAGCTGTCCCGAGCCCTCCTCTTCCCGCCCACGGAGGCCTGGGCTTCCCGGGTAAGGGTGGGAAAGAGTGCGAGCTCTGGAGCAGGACTGCCTGCCTCTGCGTCCCAGCTTGGCAGCTGTGTGACCTTGGGCAGGTCACTTCCCTCTCTGTGCCTCAGTCTCCTAATCTGCAAAGTGGGGGTGATAACACTACTACCTGACAGGTTTGTCATGAAGAGCGCGTTAATACACACGAAGCTTAGACGGGTGCCTGGTGAGCAGTAAGTGCTCCGTAAGTGATAGCAATTATGATGTCCCTGGGCTTGGTCAAGATAAAGAACACAGGTCCCAGAGGGGCACTGCCTGAGCTCCGGTACCGGCCCCACGACCTGCCACTGCACCCCTGGGGGCCTCGGCCTCTCGTCTGCAGCAGAAGCCCCCGCCCAGGCTGCGGGGCTGGCGGACGTGAGCAGGTGAAGCGCCTACAGGGCCGGCGAGTCCCTCCTGAGTGCTGTATGGAAGCAGGTGGGGAGCAGTGGGGCTCCCAACCCGGGTTTCTGAAGCCGGCAGGCCTCTGACCGCTCAGCCCCGGCTGAGAGCCGCTCCCTGGCACACTTCTCTCCCAGATGCATGCTGATGATGCCTGAAGTCCCACCATTATTGCTTCACTTCTCTGGCTTAAGACGTTGCCATTGTTAAAATCCAAGTCGCCCAGGGAAGAGCCACCAGTTCCGTCTTCTATCGGCGTATCCCTCAGTGAAGGCGTTTATCTGCTGTTTCCCCGGGAGGAACACAGGGAGGGAAAGCACGCTCTCCCATCACGCCCCTGCCCTGGGCTGGCCTGCCCCGAACCTTGCCCCGCAGGCACCATCCCCCCTGGCCTTTTCCCATTCCTCAGGCAGAACTGTGACCACCCCATCCCAGCAGCCCACACACCGATGGAAGCCCCACCTGGCCCCTAGGGAACTCCGTGCTCATCTGGCTGGTGCCTCTCCACTAGTCACATTGCCCTCCTGAGAGGGGGGCGATGGGGGGCGGGGCGGGGAGCTCGCCTGACTCCCCCCCGCCACAACATCCTCCCCCACCCCAGTTTCTCTCCGTCCCTTTATCCCACTTTATGATCTTCACAGCCTTTATCACGATCAGAAACTATGCTCTTTATTTATTCACAATACTGCCTGTTAATAGTCTTCCCCAACCAGAATGGCTAGCTTCTTGGGAGAGGGACCCGGTCCTGCCCACAGCCCCTTCTCAGGGCCCAAAGCAGCAGGCGCCCAGCAAGTGCTCGGGGAGCACGTGAATCCAGCTGGAAAGTGTTGTCTGTCTTTAACTCGCAGCTTGCCCTCCCCTCTCCCCAAGCAGAAGCCATGTTCACTTCCTCTGAGCCTCCAGAGGGTCTGTATCTCTTCCTTGGCTGAGTCACTTGGCCGGTGACTTCCTTCTTTAAGGACCATGGCCCATTTTCCAGGAGCTGCTGGCGGGGCAGGGACCAGGGCTCACTGATTTCTGTATCCCCCACAGAGCAGGGTACAAAGGAGGTTCTAAAAAAACCCAGATGGGGACAGCGGAGGCCCCGGGAGGGATAAGAAGGGCCCTGTGACTTGCTGGTTGTCTCAGGGGCTGGGGCGTGGGGGGGGGGGGGGGAGGGACACATTCATCTCTCCCCGGCAGCAGGTTAGAGATGGCTGCCAATCTTTGGCATTCCCCCAAAAGGGAGGCCGGGTCAGGTCCCCTGGCCTTGAACCCTAGCAGGCCTGTGACTGCTCTGACCGACAGAATAGAGCAGAAGCCATGCCCTTCCAGGTCCCAGCTCGGGCCCCGGGAGACGGCCGTTTCTACTCGCGGGCATGTTCATCCCTGAGCTGCGCGTGGACAGTCTCACTACCGTGGCTGTGACTTCACAGGCAGAGGCCCCAAGACCACATGGAGAGGGGGCGCAGCCCAGCTCCCCGGCCTCACAGTAGCCCTCACCGAGCCGCCAGGGCTGCGGGTGCAGCTGATGGGCCCTTCACATGAGCCCCGTTGCCATGGGAGCCAAGCAACCTCAGGAACGCCACCTGGAGCCGATGATTGCCCTGCCAACCCTGCCCGAATTCCTAACCCATGAACCCATGAACCCATGAGATGGAATTAAATGCTTGTTTAAACCACCAACTTTGTAATAGGTCAGTGGTCAGCAAACTCATTAGTCAACAGAGCCAAATATCACCAGTACAACGATTGAAATTTCTTTTGAGAGCCAAATTTTTTAAACTTAAACTATATAGGTAGGTACATTGTTATTAACTTAATGAGGGTACTCCTAAGCTGGCCTTTGCTAAAAACGTCCTCAATCTGATTGAGGTACATTCGCTGAGGTCGACCCCTCCCAACTCTCCCATCCACACTTGTCTTGTATACTTGTTTCGTCTGTCTCCTTTCGCTCATCCTCTCTATATGCCCAAACCATCTCAACATACCTTTCTCAGTCCTCAACACTACATCTTCTTTCACTCCACAACGTTCCCTAAAATTAACTTAATAAACTTTACTTAAAGTTTTAAGTCAACTTCGCACTGTACGTGCGCGCCCGCACGTGGTATTTTGTGGAAGAGCCACACTCAAGGGGCCAAAGAGCCGCACGTGGCTCGTGAGCCACGGTTTGCCGACCACTGTAATAGGTTATTGGGATACATGTCAGTTCTATGTGTTGGAAGTGGCTGCCTAGGACTCGGCCTTGAGCCCGAGTCCAGCGCTGTGACTGGGCTTGGAGTGGGAGGGTTCTGTGATCTGCTAGTGATGTCTGCCACGGGCACAGGAGGGAAGGTTGGGAGTTACCTGTGCTGTACTTCTCGTGTTCCTGGTGAGTTATATGCTGAATACAGGAGGACTAGATTTCATTTAGTCCTTACAGGTAGGGCTTGCCATCCCCATTTTATAGATGAGAAGACTGAGGGACAGAGAGTTATATATACAACTTGCCCAAGGTTACTCCTCCAAGAGGCGGCAGAGTAGGTTCTGTGGCTCCAAAGTGCGCTTTTCCCCACTCACCCAGTGAGAGCCCAGCCATTTCCCCAGAGGCAGATGCTTTCAGCACAGGCTTCCAACGTGCCCTCCGTTCTGACGGATGGGTCACCCCTCAGCCTGCCTGCTGTTTGCCAGCCCTCGGTCCTCACAGCCAGGCCTGGCTTTCCTCCGGGGCTGGGGACAGCTGGCACGAGGCCAGCGTCACCAGGGCCCCAGGACTGCTGGGTTTCCCCTTCTGTCATGGGAGGCTGGCGCTTAGGTATCTCTCAAGGGTGGAACCACGGACATTTGTAAAGAGCTTAGGGAAATTGCCCTTTTCATGGCTCCCACAGGCGGCAAAGCCAAGCGCCAGGTGCAAGGTCCTTAGAGAGCGGCGGCACAGCTTTCTTGGGGGAGCGGGAAGCCCTGGGTCGGGGCAGGGAGGAGCGGGGCAGGGAGTGGGCAGCGGGTGGAGGGGGGCGGATGGAGCTCAGGCCCTGCTCCACCCATCCTGGAGGTGTGATCTTGAACTAGTGACTTCTTCATTCTGACTCAGTGTTTTCATCTGTCAAGTGGGGATTATTAGACTTACCTTGCACAGTAATGTTGAAGTTAAAAGGATTTAATGTAACTGAATTTAGAACAATGCTTGGCACGTATTGATGCTTGTTAAATAGTCCTTGATGAATGAATGAATGAATGAATGAATGAATGAATAGCTGGATAAAGAGTTTACCATGTCAGGTGTGTACTCAGTTCTGGACCCCATGCTGGCTGCCTGACTCTCTGTAGCCACTGTGCCTGGCACAGAGCAGGCACCTAATACGTATTTGGCAAAATCATTCTTCTAAGTCCAACCTATGGCAGTCGTTTCCAGTCACAGTAAAAAATCACACGACACATTCCACAGCAGACAGGATTTATTCAGGTGATGACATTACCTGTGCTCGTCAGACCCCCTTATCAGGCAGCCTCATCTGTGAACCAGGAAGTAAGTAAGAAAGACCTCTGAATACACGAAACCAACAGAATAAAGTTCATGCACTGGTACCTATGGCTTTTCTCCCAGAAGCACCCTCTGCTCCTCATTTTTAACCAGTCACTCTTGGTTTGCAAAGAATCCAGCCAGGATGATCTGATGGGTTTGAAGCCCACCTCAGACTAGAAGAAGCCAGCTGGGGGTGGAGAGGAAGGAGGGCGCCAGGCCGTCTCCATCCCTGTTCTAGGATTGGACTCCATCCCTGTCTTAGGGTCAGAGGGAGCTGTTCTCCCGGAAAAGGGGTCACCGGCCCGAGTTGCTCTGCTAGGCAGGTCCGGGATCGGGCGATGGGGCCTCTAGCTGGAGGGTGCTCCAGCTGGAGGGTGCTCTTGGGGGGCGGAGAGGGGACTCTTGCACATGGAGTGGACAAGCTGGGCATTTGCTGAGGTTGCTGAACCCAAAGCTCGGGGGAGGGGTGGCGTGTGACACAGAGAGCTTAGCTATGGGACGCTGCCTGTGCTGACTCCCCCCCCCCCCGCCCCCCCCGCCCCCCCCCGCCCCCCCCCCCCCCCCCGGCTTTAAAGCATCTTGTTTAAAGGGTCTCAGCTGTGCCTGGCGAGGGAAGAAAAGAACTCCCAGGCCACGCTGGAAGCAGATCATCAGAGGGACTGTGCTTCCCCCCCCCCCCCCCCAAACAGCGGGGATCAGCGAGAGGGTGACTGACAACGGAAGGACTGGAGCCGCTCTGCTGGCACCGGCCTTGGAGGCGGTGGGGTTGGGCCGGGGGATTCCGTATAAACCACCGCCCTCCCTGAGGTTAGGAGCTGATTCCGATCTGGAGTTGGGGGCGTCTGGGGAGAATCTGAAACCATTTCACCCGCAGCCGCTAGGATGTCTCCATCCGCATGTCGCAGCCCTGGGGGACACGTTCACCCGCTCCCTGGGTGCGGCGACCACAGACCTGGGTCTTCAGGGCAGCTGCTTTTACATCGCCAGGTGTCTCACTCCAAACCGTTCAATGAGGAAAGTGAAAACATTGGTAAACATGAACCTTTTCTTGATGTGAATGAACTCACTCGATATATACATGTGTCCCAACAAGTGTATACACACTTTGAATAATGATTAATTCCAACGGGTTAGATCTGAAAAGAAAGAAACATCCGTGGAGCTCTCAAAAATGTACGTGTATACATTTTGGGGGGGACACCCTGTATGTGTTGGGCGCATATGTGTGATCGTTGCAGTAACAGGCACAGCAGTGAGCAGAGCAGACAAAACCCCCTGCCCTCATGCAGAAGACACTGAGAGAAATAGACAATAATGAGCAAGAAACAATGAGAAAAATAGACAATAATGAGCAAGAAAGTAAAACGGAGAACATGCTCCACAGTGATAGTGTGAAGGGGGAAGTAAAGGGGACAAGAGTAACGTATCATTACTTTCTGATCTTGTGTGCATGTTTGCCTGCTCATACACTGAATACGTATTGCTTGCAGAACAAGTAAAAAAGCCAAATATATTTTTAGTTTAAAAAATGTATATTTTTACATCTGTAATACTGTCAACAATAAAAAATATATATTATATGTATTTTTGCTGAGTTTTGCATTTTCCTCCTATATTAAAGGCAATTCTTAAATACATCACAAAATGCCATTTGTATTTTGAAAGATTTTTTATGTAAGTAAAAACCACCCAAAATCCTTTATGGAATGGAATAGGTAAAAGGTAACTGTATTACAAATACAAAGCAGGTCATGTTTATAAGGTGGCACACCTGTTTTCCTGCAACATGATTCTTGAGGGCGTTCCCGGAGTGTAAGGGATGCTGACCAGGGTGCAGGGTGCTGGCGAGTGGCGAGGGACCCTGCTCTGCACCCTGACTGCCAGCTACTGCCCATTCCCACTGTCACCACGGGCAGCTGTCTTCACCGGAGGCTCCGTTTTCTCATCTATAATTATGCCAATGTTAGTGCAGGAAACAGGAGCCAGGCAAGGTATTTAAACAGGAGGGATCTAACACAGGGAACTAGGGGCTTAGAGAATCATGGGAAAGGCTGAGCGAGAAAGGTCGAGGATGGGCTTCTGGGATGTGTCCAGAACTGACCCACCAGGGGAGCTCTAACCTCTTGGGTCGCTGTCGATCACAGGGTGGGAAGGCAGATTTTGAAGCCATTTGTAACTGCCTCTTGGCACCTAAGGGGCACTGGACTCTTTGGCAGAAAAACCTCATATTTCCCCAAACGTTGCTGACCGGCAGAAGCAACTAAAAGGAGAGGAAAGGGGCCTTGCCTCTCTGCCACCTACAAACATTCCAGTGTTTAGCTGGCAGCATCTAATTCATAGCCAGAACCCTATATGCAAGGGGGTCTGGGAAATGTAGTTTTAGCTTCCCGACCTTCTCACAGAAGGAGCGATAGCCTGGGTCCTCTGAGAAGGAGGTGCGAAGCAAGAGCTAAGCAGGCAGGGGGAATGCCTGAGTGAGAGAAAACGGGCAGGGATCCGGGCCAGGCTGGGAGAGCTGTCAGCTTACAAAGCAAGTTGGCTCCACGTGAAGGAGAGATGGAGAGAAGGCTGGGCAGTACATCTCAGGAAGTCTCAGCAAAGCCATCGGAGAATCCTGGACCCTAAACTGGCCAACAAAGGAGTCCAATGTCTTTAAGGAAGGAGTCTGCATTAGTATCCCTGTAACAACAGTTAGTCATGGATGGAGCCATCCAGGGGGTGGATTGGCTGTGGGGGGTGGGGGGCGGGGGGCGGGGGCCCTTGGGCAATGATTCTCTGTAACAGGAAGCTTCCTGGCTTGTTCTCAGGCTGCCCTGGAGGGTGGGATGGAGGTTGAGCAAGTCAATCTACAGAACCCACCCTGATAACAATACCTGCTTCCTAGGGGGATCTGAGGATGAACTGAGAAAACACAGGTAAATCACTTAAAACCGTACCTGCCATAGAGTCAGGGCTCGGCAAATGCCAGGAGCAGTTGGGAGGTTGGAAAACTAGGAGGCCCTTCCAGGCCCTCTCCACCGTCTGTGGGAGACCATGTTGAGCGTCCTGGAGACAAATAATTACAGGATGGGGTGCCGCCCGCACAGAGGGCGTTCCTTGGCTGCGTGTCCCCATCCACAGGGAAGCCTATCACCATACAGAGCCCAGGCCCCACCCTGGAAGTTCTGATGCAGTTGGTGGGAGGTGGGGCCTGGGCACACATAGACTTAACCTGGGGTCTGGGACTCTGAGACCCAGCCAGGCCTGGGACCATCGCTGTAGCTTTCCGAGGAAGGAATGCTTAGCTGGTTAGAGGATGGGGAAGGAAAAGAAGAAAGACTGAAAAAGAGTCCGAGCAGGGCCTTGAAGGATGAGTAGGAGTTGAAAGCGAAGAAGCAGAGGACATTCCCAGCGGAGGGAACAGTGCCTGTGAAGGCAGAGTGGCTTTAAGGAGCTCAGGGAAACCACAAGGATTTTGGTGTAGTGAGGGTCAAGGATTTTTCTTTCTTTTATTGAACAATTTATTGGTGGCCAAGCTTAATGCTAAGGATTTAACCTGCTTTATGTCACCGAGTCCTCACAATGGCCTTATGGGGTCTGTATTATTATCAATCCCATTTTGCAGATGAGGCAACTGAGGCTCAGAAAGGCTGAGTGACGTCCCTCAAGTCAAGCAACTATTTTAAGATCAAGTCAAGTTTGGAATCCATTGTGCCCCGAGCCCATGCTGCTGACTTTGCTGGGAGAAGAGGCTGACGGAGCAGGTGGGGACCTGTTAGGGGCCTGTGTGGCTGTAGAGAGTGGCATCTAGGAACACGGGCTTTGGTCGCGGGAAGGGGGTTCAAACCTGTCACGACGGGTCTGTGGCTTTGGGCAAGTCAACCTTTCTATGCCTTGTTTTCTTCATTCGTGACATGAGATAATACGCCCCCCTTAGGTAGGTCATGAGATGAAATGAGTTATGATCTGTAAAGCACCCAGCACAGCGCCTGGTACCTAGTAAACCCACCGTAACTAGAAACTATGACTATTCCTGCAAACGTGTGGGGACTTCGACTTGTAGAGAATGGAAAAGCTAGAGAGTTTTGAGCGGGAAGATGGCAAATACCTCTAGAAGGTCGAGTAGGGAGCAAAGCCCTAAGTTAAAGGAATGCCACTCAAAGGGTGAGTTTTCAGGCACTAAGCAGTGGTCCCGAAAGCTTCCAGGGCAGGGGTGAGTCACGGAGGCAGCTGGCTCTGTGGGTGTTCCCGAAGTCTCACCATGTGATCCGTCACCCACTGCCGGGTCATCAGAGCCACTTCAGTTACTTTGGAAAATCTTGGGGGGCTCTTCCTGGCCGAGCTGGAGGAGAAAGCCACCTTACCGCGCCCACTGCTGTAACAGGGGGGCCCCAACTTGAGAAAGAGTCAGTTCCCTAAGTATTAGGACAAACACCAAAAGGTGACTTATTCCTCAGGTGGTAGAATAATTGGGGATTCCTTCTCACCCTCTTGTATTTTTGCATGTTTTCCACCCTGAGTATGTGCTGATTTCTGTTTTTTTGAAAAAGCGAAATAAATGATATTTAAAAGAAAAAAAATATAGTCCCTCTGGGAGGATGGGAGGATGGCTCATGTCTCCCACAGTGAGAAGGGCTGTGCAGCTCTCGGTGGGAGCAGGCCCCTGGGGCTGGCAATTCCTTGGTCCTCACCTGCAAGCCCCAGATGGCTCCTGTGCTGTTAGGGCAGCCATCCTCAAAGCTCTTAGCCTCAGGCCCGCTCTCCACTCTTTTTTAAAAAAAAATGTATTTTTATTGATTTTGGCAAGGAAGGGAGAGGGAGAGAGAGATAGAAACATCAATGATGAGAGAGAATCATTGACCAGCTGCCTCCTGCACGCCCCCCACTGGGGATCAAGCCTGCAACCCGGGCATGTGCTCTCGACCGGAATCAAACCTGGGACCCTTTAGTCCACAGGCCAACGCTCTATCCATTGAGCCAAACCGGCCAGGGCCCGCTCTCCACTCTTAAAAACTATTCAGGGGTTTGATGGGTTGAATCTATTACTAATGTTCATTTTTGAAATTGAACCTGAGGAATGTGCGTAATCTACATCTATTAACTCATTCAAAGCAGTGCTTCTCAACTGGGGGCAAGTTTGCATTCCGGGGGAGGCTTGGCAGTGTCTGGGACATTTTTGTTTGGCATAACTGGGGCTTGGGAGGTGCTCCTGGCATCTGGTGGGGAGAGGCCAGCAATGCTGCCCACATCCTACCCTGCCCAGGACAGCCCCATAGCAGAGGCCCACCTGGCCCGGAATGCCTAGCGCGCCAAGGTTGGGACACCCTGATTTAAAGTGAGGATAATATAGGGCATTGGAAACTAAAGAGAAAATAAACAAATGGGACTACGTCAAAATAAAAAGCTTCTGCACAGCAAAAGAAACCAACAACAAGAAAGCCCACTGCATGGGAGAACGTATTTGCCAATGTTATCACTGATAAAGGTTTAATCTCCAACATTTATAGGGAACTCATACAACTTAACAAAAGGAAGATAAACAATCCAATAAAAAAAGTGGGCAAAGGACCTAAATAGACACTTTTCAAAAGAGGACATTCAGAAAGCCAAGAGACATATGAAAACATGCTCAAAGTCACTAGTCATCCGAGAAATGCAAATCAAAACAACAATGAGGTACCATCTCACACCTGTCAGACTGGCTATCATCAACAAACGACAAGTGCTGGAGAGGATGTGGAGAAAAAGGAACACTCGTGCACTGCTGGTGGGAATGCAGACTGGTGCAGCCACTGTGGAAGACAGTATGGAGTTTCCTCAAAAAACTAAAAATGGAACTCCCATTTGACCCTGTGATCCCACTTCTAGGAATATATCCCAAGAAAACAGAAAACAGCAATCAGAAAGGATATATGCACCCCTATGTTCATAGTAGCACAATTCACCATAGCTAAGATCTGGAAACAGCCTAAGTGCCCATCAGTAGATGAATGGATTAGAAAACTGTGGTACATCTACACGATGGAATACTATGCTGCTGTAAAAAAGAAGGAATTCTTACCATTTGCAACAGCATGGATGGAACTGGAGAGCATTATGCTAAGTGAAATAAGCCAGTCAATGAAGGAAAAATACCACATGATCTCACTCATTCATGGACAATAGAGACCATTATAAACTTATGAACAAAAATAGATACAGAGGCAGAGCTGCCTCAGACAGACTGTCAAACTACAGCGGGAAGGCCGGGGAGGGTTGGGGGGCAGGAGGGTCGGGTAAGAGATCAACCGAAGGATTTGTATGCATGCATATAAGCATAACCAATGGACATAAGACACTGGGGGGTACAGAAGGCCAGGGGATTGTAAAGGGCAGGGGAAAAAAGGAGACATATGTAATACCCTTTGTAATACTTTAAGCAATAAAACAATTAAAAAAATAATAATAATAAAATAAAAATAAAGAGGCTAGTAAACTCATCGCATGCTGACATAAACATATGTTTTATAAAAAAATAGCCATATTTCCGAGAAAAAAAAAATTGAGAAGAGCGGCATCACTTTTGATTTTTGCAGCCTCTTCAATGTCTGGTCTCATGGAAGACAGCGAGAGCTGGCGTCCACCGCTTCACTCGGTCTTTGATACCCCGTGTCCTGTAGGAAACCTCCAGAGGATGGGAGCGAAATGCCAATAACATCTCAATACGATCATGAAGACGGCTTGATCTTGCGGAGCCCCTCCAGGAGTCTCTGGGACCCCAAGAACTCCACAGGCCGCCTTTGGGGAACCGCTGCTGTAGGAAGACACTCCCAGACTATTTCTAGAAACAACCATTGTGTTTTGGGTGTGGACACATCTGGCCCCGCTGCCCCAGGGGGAGGGCCGTGTGGGAAGAAATTGGCGAACAGCCAACCGTGTGGGGTGCCCGCAGCCCAGCCCCCTCCTCCTGGAGCAGAGTGTCCGTCTGTCAGCTGCCAGACAATGGAGGTAATTTCTGATGACAGGTCTCACGTTTCACCCCGAGTGAGAAAACAACAGGCCAGACGAGTGGGAACAAAAGGAAAGAGGAGAAGGGGGTGGGGGAGCCTCCCTGGCAGTCCTGGGAGGGGGAAGGGTGCTCTCAGCTGCCGTGGGGTCCCAGCAGGTGTGGGTGTGTGGAGGGCCCACGCCTGGCCTTGCCCAGAGCCCTGCCCTGGGAGCAGCAGCAATCGGGAGGCCCGCCTGTCTCTGAGTCACCCACCCGAGTTTCGCAGGACGTGATAGGCTAATTTTTGGCAGGGAGAGCGGGAGCCCCAGCCTTGGAGTGAGCCAGGCGGGTGTCTCCCCTTCTCGCCGAAGGAGCGGCGGGAATCCAGGTCAGGAGGCCTGCACTCAGGAGGCCGGGCTCCCTCGGTCCCCCTCTGGGCCGCACCCTTCCTGGTCCCCACGCACCCGAGGGGGTGGAGGGTTCCAGCTGCCATTCTCGGGGGAGGGGGGGGGGGCTGAGGAAACAGGAGCACCGAGGGCATTTGTGGAGCGCCTGCTGTGTGCAGCGGGCTCTGAGCTAACGCGTCCCAGTGTGTGTGGCATGGAACCCTCCAGGCAACCTGCACTGTAGGGATTGTTATTCCCCCTTTTATCCACGAGTCCAAAGGCCTGAGGAGGAAGGAAGTCACTTGTCCACAGTCTAAGCCTGGAGACTGGAGCTGGGACTGGATCTAGGTTTGTCTGGGCCCGTAACCTCGCCCCTAAAAGTTGTGCTAAGAGTCAGGCATTTACCAATGTAGCAGACTACTGAGGGGCCACTCTGAGCCCTGTGCTAGATGCCCAAGATACAGGCGGATAAAACACGCTCCCTCCCCTTCTCTCAGCTCTGAGTCTACTTGGCAGCCAGTGGGGGGGGGGGGGGGGGGGGCGGGGGCGGAGGTAGAGGGGGGGGGTTGAGCAAGCAAACAGGCAATGACAATTGATTGTGCCAGGTGCTGTGATGGGGTGAGTAAGGTTCGGAAGAAGCCAGAGGAGTCCCCTGACTCAGACTGGGGAGAAGGTAGGCAAGGAGGGCTTCCTGGAGGAGGTGATGCATAAGCCAGAGACAAGTCAGGTGCTCCAAGCAAGGAGGAGGTTGAGCATCAAAGCTGGAGGAATAGCATCTTAGGGGACACACTCAATGCCCTCCTCTCCCTTTAGATTACTTCCAGCCCAGGAGGAGTTCCAGGATTTATACTGCAAGTCCCATCCCCCACTTACATTCTATTTCTGGGGTGAGAATCAGATGGGACGCCAGCTGCGAGAATAACAGCAGCCCCTTCCCTTTCCTGCATGGAAGCAGGGGCCAGTGGCGGCAGAATGGGTCTCAGGGTGGCCTTCAGGCGCCAGTGGGCAGGAGGTAAGCGGCTTTTAGAAACAGATATTTGCACACTGAGCAGACTTTTTATGCCGGGCACTAACCTAGGCCCTGGATGTAAAGTATCTCATTGGAATCTTAGGATCCTGTGAGATTCGGGATGAAATTGTTTCATGTGGGAATCCTTTCGCTGAAGACCTTACATAATTCCAAGCTCACATGGTACAAGGCCCAGCCTGACAAAGTGTTATGATCGCATGGCTATGGCGTGAAGACGTTGCAATTCGCTTGCCTGGCCTGCTGTGAATTATGTGGGTTTTGATAAGTTTCTCATTGAGGGAGGGGGAATGTATACTCTTTCATGTTCTGTGTGACGTTTTATTAACATGTCTCTCTGTTCCCACGTAACCTCCTTCTTGGTGTCATCACTGTACCATTTTGCAGATGAGCAAACTGAGGCTTGGAGAGGGTAAGGAAGCAGCCTGGGGTAGACAGTGGGTCTGGAATTGGAGCTCAGGCAGCCTGATGTCAGAGCCCACCCTTCCATCTGCACCCAGCTTCTCCTGGGCTAGCAAAGTTCCCTATCTGGGGCGCCTCCTCCCTCCAGGCCCTTGGAGCCTGACTCCTGAATGGCTCTTTCAAAGCTTCCTCTCCCCGGGGGGGTGCAGCCACGGGAGAGGGAGTGAAGTGTCCAGAGTGTGTGTTTAAGGTTTTCCCAAGTGACTCAGAGGCTGGGCCCCAAAAGAAGGTCAGCCCCAGCATGCCCGGGCAGGCCCCCCTGTCTCGGTTCCCCCTCCCCCCCAAACCAGGCGATGAGCGTGGGGCCACTTGGGGAGAGAGGGGCTGTGGGTGGGGGTCAGTGTGGGGTAGAATAAAAAGATCTTAAAACTGATCCACAGTCTCTCTTCGAAAAGGAGTAAAGACGGTGTAGGAACTCCTGATAAACCCAAAGAAGAAAGTGAAAACCCCACCACCCCATCACTCCTGCATAAACTGCTAGCTTTCTGGGTGTGGTTCTTCCGGTCTGCTCGTCTCGATACACATTTATATTTATAATAATAAATGCACCCATAATAACATTGTATTATTGCCAAAACAATACGTGTTCACCGGAGAGTAGAAAAGAACAAAAGGAGAAAGTGAGAAAGGATCAGCTCAGGCAGCGTGACTGTGTCGGTTTTACGCATTTCTCTTGTGAACTGTGTCCTGGTGAAAAGGTGCTCAGCGTTCCTATAGTCACCAGAGGAGGCTAATCAAACCTGCAAGTCTCCCCTCACGCCTGTCAGGATGGCTACTGTCAAGAAGACAAAGGAAAAAAGTTTTGACAAGGATGTGATACCTTTGGATACTACTGATGGGAATGTAAATTGGTATGGCCATTACAGAAAAAGTATGGAAATTCCTTTAAAAATTAAAAATAGATGGCCAGCTGGCGTGGCTCAGTGGTTGAGTGTTGACGTATGAACCAAGAGGTCACGGTTGGATTCCAGGTCAGGGCACACGCCAGGGTTGTGGGCTCGATCCCCAGTGTGGGGCGTGCAGGAGGCAGCCGACCACTGATTCTCTCTTATCATTGATGTTTCCATCTCTCTCTCCCTCTCCTTTCCCCTCTGAAATCAATAAAAATATTTTGAAAATTAAAAATAGAAGCACCATATGATCCAGCAGTCCCTCTTCTGGGCATATACCCACAGGAAATGACGACAGTACCTTGAGGAGAAATCTGCATTCCCAAGTTCATTGCAGCATTTTTCACAACAGCCATGATAGGGAAACAACTCAAGTATGGGTCAGCAGATAATGGAGGAAGAAATTGCGAGAAACTGTTCATCTATATAATGGAATGACATACATAAATGGAATATTGATTCCACTATCATTAATTTTTATGTAATGGACTATTGATTAGCCTTAAAAAAGAAAAATATCCTGCCATTTGTGATGATACAGATAAACCTGGAGGACAAAGTGAAACAAGGCAGATACATAAAGAAAAATACTCTATAACCTCACTTACATGTAACTCTAAAAAAAGTCAGACTCATAGAAGCAGAGAGTAGAAAGGTGGCTACCGGGGGCGGGAAGACGGGTGGGTCAAAGGTGCAGTTCGGTCGGACAAGTAAGGCCTGGAGGCCCAGTGGGCAGCACGGTGTCTATGGCTAAAGCACCCTGTACACCGGCCATTTGCTGAGAGAGACCGCAGGTGCTCTTGCCGCACACACAGAAGTGGTGACTATGTGAGGAGATGTATGTATGTTAATTAGCTTGACTAGCATATTTCACTATGTATATTTAAAAAGTCATGTTGTGCACCTTAAATATACACAAGTCTTATTTTAAAAAATATAAGACCCCCCCAAAAGTCAGACCGAGTTTTAAATCTGGGCTCTGTGACTTACTAACTATAGGACTCTGCCTGGTTTCGGTTGCTTCCACCGGATATAATAATTATTATCAGCCTGACAAGTACACGGCACATTAGTTTCCCAATTGTTTGTTTGTTGATATTGGGGGAATTGATCCATACAAAAGGGAGACTCATTCTCGGTCTTCTGACTCCAGATCCAACCCTTTTTCTCTAAATAAATTACTCAATCTCTCCCTTTTTCAATCTCTCCCCTCTCCCCTCCCCCACTTCTCTCTCTCTCTCTCTCTCTCTCTCTCTCTCTCTCTCTCTCTCTCTCACACACACACACACACACACACACACACTCACATACATATTCTTTTTTTTTTTTAACAAGCTAAATTGTAATTCTGTAACTGTTTTGTTGCCTGATTTTGGACAAGGATTAAATGAAATGACTGTATATTAACTGTAGTCGTCATTACAGCATAGCTCTGTCATTTGCTGCCTCGGTTATAGATGTGTAATCCTCGAGGGCAAGGCTTTTCGCTGTTCATTCTATTTACCTCCCCAGCAGCCCTGGCCACGCGCAGGTAAATGCTGGGCACCGACGGCCCGCCAGGCCCCGAGCTGCAGCCTCCACGTGCAGCATCTCTCCTCGCCTCCCAGAAAGCCTGTGAGTGGGTCCCATTAGCTCCATTTTACAGATGCGGCGACTGAGAATCAGAAAGTTGAAAGGATTGCATTAAAGGCCCCCAAGGAGGGAGAAGCAGCACCAGCTTCTAGCCCGGGGCTGACGGATTCTGGAGCCCATGTGGCGACCACTGAGCGACCGGCCTCGCCGAGAAGTTGTGCAGTCACCATGACGGATGGGGCATGACTTGTGCAGTTGAGTCAGTCGGCAGCCAGGGTGGCGTGGGATTAGTCACCTATGCTTCCTTAACTCCACTGGCGTCCGAATGGGGCCTTTTTCTAGTCAAACTCTCTTTCATTAGGTGCTTTCTTGGGGCCAACCCACCTCTGCTAGCCTGACATGGCCCCCCGAGGGGGCGGAGGGCATGGCACTGTGCTGAGCCCACAGTAGGCACCTTGTCTGCTGATTGGATGATGCAGAGGATCCACGGGACACAGCCCTCATGGTGATGAAACCGTTCTCGGTTCCAGCAGGGAAAATCCCTCGCTGCCCACCTTGGGAGGGACGGGCTGCCCGAGGGCCGAGCACCCTCCCAGGACTCAGGGGGTTATCGGAACAGATGCAGGCGTGGTGGGTGGTCATGGCATTTTCCAGTTCCTTGCCCTTCCTGGTCTTGTGACTGTCTCCATAGCCAGCCTCGCGATCGTGCCCTGCGTTGGCGTTCACAACATGCTTTCACATACGTGAGCCCATTCGCGAGCCTTTGCAGGTAGGTGTGGACGGGGGCAGCCTGGCCTGAGGACAGAAGCCAGGTTGTCGGGTCATGAGCCGTGGCTCAGATCCCAGCTCCACCACTTCCTGGTTTTATGGCTTTGGGAAATCTCCTAACCCTCTCTGAACCTGGACGTCCTTTGTAAAGTGGGGATAAAAATAGTCCCGTCACCACGGGCGGTGGTGGGAATTAGATGGTCTATGTCCCGTTTGGAAGAACTAAAAAACCGAGTATGAAAAAATGAGGGATTGCCTTACCTAATGGAGATACAGTCTGTTCCCATTGGACGTGTGACCTACCCAGGGTCACTCCGTTCTCCTGGCCCTGGTTCAGGGACAGTCCTGGCAGGTGCTTATTATATAGTCCAGCCAACCGGAATGGGATTGGAGAAGGGATTCGGGCTGTCCTCAGCCTCCCTGGGCTCTTACAGTGCTTCTCGGGGATTAGAACGAACATCAAGCCGGGAAGTAGGCCAGTGCTCCGAGCAGCATTGTGGGATGGGAGGAATTGGCAGCCCCAGGGACCAGCCCTGCATCCTCCCGGCCCCCCTGCCCCAGGTCCCCTCCCTGCCTGTGTCCTGCCTGTTACTGTAACTTTCCAGTCTCTTGGTGATTTCTCAAGATGAAGGCACCACACCTCAAACTGTTTGCTTAAATGGTAGGATGCTCTTGGTCCATCCAATGACTGAATATTTATGACATCTCTACAGGGCAGGCAGGCCTGTAATCAGGGCTGGAGGGTGGAGGTGCCGGACAGAAAAAGATCTGGGCCCGCAAGGAGCTTCTGATGTAGCAGTGGGCCCAGGCGTAGCACTGGGTGGATGTATGTCTGTCCCCTCCCCCTACTTCACACGCACTGAGGTTCTTTTTAAATCTGTGTCAGTCCTCGTTTACCTCTGCGCGCGGTGGGTGGAGCTCGGCTCCTGTTAGTCCCCAAGGGCTGTCTGGCTGGGTGGGTTTAGAGAGAGCCAAGAGCAGACAGCTACTTAGCATTCCCCGGAAGAGGCAGGAATGCATGAATCACGGATTCTTGGGAAATGAGTGCCCAGTGGCCCTGTCTCTAATCAATACCCAGCGAGGGTAGCCTCTTGTTGTTGTTGTTGTTGTTAATCCTCACCCAAGGATAGTTTTCCATTGATTTTTAGGGAGAGTGGAAGATAGAGAGACAGAGAGAAACAGCAAAGTGAGAGAAACGCATCGATTGGTTGCCTCCTGCATCAGCCCCAACCAGGGCCCAGAGCTGGGGAGGAGCCTGCAATTGAGGTACATGCCCTTGACCGGAGTCGAACCCGGGACCCTTTGGTCCACAGGCTGACTCGCTATCCACTGAGAAAACCAGCCAGGCCAAGGGTAGGCTCTTGGAGAAGAGAACAGGGCAGCCCCCCGCCCCTGGCCCTCAGGCCCTCCCAGAGGCGCCTGCTGTCTGGGAGGGCAAGACGTCAGGTGGAAGGTGGGATGCTCCGACCTCATACTGAAGTCTTCTTGAGTCCAGGGTCTCCTTTGTCCCAGGCTATCACCACTATGGGATGTGACAAATTTGACAATGTGTTAATTTTCAGGCCTCTTCAGCCCACTTTTTTCCCCCTTTTCCCTTAAAAAGAAACAAGTCTTATTTTATTATTCAAAAGGTAATATACACCTAAACAATTTGGGAAAAGGGAAATGCAGAAAGAATTTTTAAAACCATATTTAGACCTACCACTCAAATTCAGCAACATGTGTTGGCCTATTTTATCTTAATCCTTTTTACAGGGTAGTTTAAAAAATACTGTGACATTATGCCAAGTGGAATAAGTCAAAGAACAAAATGACAGATATTGCGCTCATACGAGGTAATCTAAAGTAATCAAACTCGTAGAAACAGAAAGTAGACCGTGGTTGCCAGGGGCTGGCGGGAGGGAGAAATGGGGAGTTGTCCAATGAGTTATAGAGTTTCAGTTGTGCAAGATGAAAAGGTTCCAGAGACCTGTTGTACAACAATGCTCACAGAGTTAACAATTCTGCACTGTACCCTTCACAGAAGGAATGTCTATGTTATGTGATTTTAGCCACAATAAAAAATACTTGGTTTTTTTATGAGACTGCTCAACCATAAGTGTAATTTTGTATACAGCCTATTCACTTAAGAATGTAAAATATTAAAGTAAATCCAAATTCTTTATTACCATTATTATTGTTATTATTATTATTAATGCATTGGGTTCACAGTGAGGAGTCAAGCCAAGAGAACCTGGCCCTTTTGTCAATTTTCTCACCCAAGAACATGCTTAGAGAGAGGAAAGGGGAGGGAGGGAGGGAGAGAGAGAGAGAGAGAGAGAGAGAGAGATGAGAGACAAACCTCAGTCGGCTGCCTTCTGTCTGCTCCCTAACTTGGGATCAAACCCAAAACCCAGGCATGCGCCCTGAACGGGAGTCAAACCGGCAACCTTTCGGCACATGGGACGACACTCAATCAACTGAGCCACTCTGGCCGGGCTACCATTATTTTTAAGGCTACATCGTGTTTACTAGGTAGACATACCATAAGGTACTTAACATTCTCCCTCCCCATATTTAGGTTGTTACTTTATTGAATAAACGAAGATGCAGTTGAGCATCTTATACATAAAAATTGTCTTTATTGCGATTCCCTGGACTAGCGAGAAGGCACGGGATCAAAGGATGAAAACACAGCAAGGCTTTTGATGTAACCGCCAAATTGTTTCCAAAAGGGCTGTACCGACTTCCCCTCCCACCAGCAGTGAATGAGAGTGTCTGTTTCACCACGCCCGCGGCAGCCCTGGGTGTTGTCTTTTTCTCAAATCTGGGCTGTTTTGGTAGGCAAACATTTGCATCTTATTTTCATGTTCATTCCTTGGATAACTGGTGAGAAAGAACGTCCTTCCCTGCGTTCGTGAAGTGTTCGTTCCTGTCTCCTAACCATTCCTTTCCTTCATCCCTTCCGCTCTTAAGAGACTTTAGAGTTTTTCTTATGGAGTTGCACCAGTCTCCCAGGACTGAGCTTTTTGTGTGTTTTTTTAAAATAGTTTTATTGATTTTTGGAGAGAGAGGAAGGGAGAGGGACAGAGAGAGAGAGAGACATCGACGTGAGAGCGGGACATCGATAAGCTGTCTCCTGCACAGGATTAGAGCTCACAACTCTGGTGGCCGGAGCTGGAATCGAACCAGCCACCCCTGGTGCAGGGGACAATGCCCAGGGCAGGACCAAGCTTTTGATACATCATATAACTCATTCGCCAGCCCTTTGCCACCTTAGAGTGGCCTCTCCCAGCTTCCGCTCACTCTTCAAGGCCCAGCTAAGGCTCTACTTCCACCCTGCTAGCCCTAGTCTTGTTTTCCCTTCCTTCCCACTTCATTTAGCACAGTCGGGTATCTCATAATCTGGTCATGTTTTCAGAATCATTTGGGTGGATTTCTCATGTGTTGCTGTGTCTCACCTCCCCAGGGAGCAGGGGTCTCCCCGGTTCTAGTGCAATAATACTAGGCTCATTGAAATTGTGCGAAGAAATGCACGCTGAACCTGCCAGCTCCAAAGCTCCCAGACTTCCTCTGGCCTCGCCTGTGCCACAGCAGACCCAGCGTTCCTTCGGGACAGCATGGTGGTTTGGTGACGAGGGGGCTTGGGTTCGCACCCCAGCTCCTCCACGGGCTTCCCGGGACTAGATGACTTCCACTGGCTGCGTCTCTGGTCTCTCAGCTGGCCAATGGGATGGTGGTTTTCACCTCGTGGGGACTGAACGAGATCATTTGAAACAAGGGTTTTGAACACGACTTTGTACCAAATAAACACTTTTTAAAAAGAGCTGGTTATTATGGCTTCACCACAAATTCACGCCGCTTTCCTCGTTGGGAAGAGAGCCTTGCTTTGCGGTCTCCTCATCTCCCAAGTGCCTCCTTCCAGCCTCTACTTCCCTCCTGGGCCCACACGACCGTCTTCCATCTCAAGGTCTTTGACGTAACCACACCCGCAAAAGTAACATAGTCACAAGTTCTGGACATTTGGGGGCCACTGTCCAGCCCTTCATACCACCTATGCCTCCTGGATTTGGCCACCCACGCCCCTGTGCCCTTGGCCATGTTTCATTCCTCCAGGAAGAGATTAGAAAGGAAAATGAGTGCCCTGATTCACCTGGGGACAGAGTCTCGTATATTTGATTTCCTTTTGGCCAAGGAAATCAAGGCTCAGAGAGGCTCAGTGCTTGCCCAAGATCACACAGCGAACACCGGGCAGAGCCAGAGTTCGAGTCCTCCGGGGCTGCCTGACTCCAGAGCCCAGGCCCTACCTGGCCTCTGGTTTGAGGTTGCTCTCAATTAACTTAAATTCCGTCCACCAAGGAAGTCTGGAGTGCTTGTTTTGAGCAGGATAACATGGTTTCCTGTAATTTTTATGGAAAAGTGGTTATCTGACCTTCGGCAGGTCGCTGGACTTTCCCAACCTTTGTTTCCTCATGTGCGAAAGGAGGAGGGACCCACAGGACACATGGAGGCGATGAGCACGCTTTCGTAGAGGAGGAAACCCACGTGGCCAAGAAATGCACAGGAAGATGCTTAACCTCATCGACCATCAGGAAAATGCAACTGTAGACTATGAGGGCCTCCACCGTTCTCTTGGCCTCACCAAGTGGAGCTCCACCCCTGAGATGGCGCAGGCTCTGGGCTGTCATCTCCTGATGGACTTACCTGAATCCGACGTGTGTTCCCAAACTCTGCTCTCAGAAAATCCCTGAGGGTCGATATTGCAAATTCATTTAAACCAATACCTTCGACGAGTATCGAGGGAGTAGAGGGATGAAGTGTTGATAAGGAAGGAAGTCATCCCTGGCTAATTCCCCCTCTTTCCACAGGAAACCTTGCTCTGAAGACAGGTACCTGGTCCCTGACAGAACTGCCTTCTTTATCTACCTGTTCACTCATTTATCACTGAATTCATTTACAATCTCTGAGGACAGGGAACTCCGTGATCTTGTTTGCCACATTCACTCCATTGCCAGGTACCTAGTAGGTGGTCAAGAGATATTTGTCAAATTGAATGAATGAATTGCTTCACTCTGGGTTTGGTTTTCTTATGTGGAAAGTGATGGGCTGAACTTAGTGAAGGATTGACTCACCCATTCATTCAAAAAAATGCTGACCAGGCCCTTCTATGCCAGCCCCTTGCTAAGATGCCAGGTACATGGTACCGAAGAAAACAGGTGACAGTCCCTGCCACCTGAAGCTTACCTTTAACTGTGGAGGGACATTCAGTAATCTTACACAATTAATTTTAAAGGTACAGCTGTGGAAAGTGCTCCACAGGAAAAACACAGAGTTCTGTGGGGGCATTTACTAAGGGAGGCCTCTCAATTAAAAAAAAAAAAAATCCAACTACCTTGTCAGAACTGTCGATCCCCAAATATACCTGTTTGCTTGATGGTCAAACAACAGAGGTCCCCATGGCCTAGAGCTCTAGACCAGTTGAAGCAGCTCACATCCTGGGAGGTCAGTGGTCTCCCGGATGCCACCCACGATCCCTTTCCCATGGGGCTGCATGCACCCCTCCAGCTCCACCATCGGCCAAGACCCGCCCCCATTCAAATGCCTTCCGCAGCTCACCATTCCTTCCAGGACAGCATCCAAACTCCTTCAACCACGACCCGACCACAGCCCTCTCGACAGCCTTATCTGTCCCACACGGTGGCCAGCAATGCGAGGCTGGCCCAGTGTTGCACTCTGTACTGTGTGGCCTGGGCTAGACGCCGCTCCTCTCGTGGCCTCGGTTTTGTTACCTGTGAGATGACGGGTTTGGAGTAACGTCATCTGCACGTTTTATAAATGGTATGATCTCAGATTGCTCTCCAAACACACTGTTCTCTTTCCTACATGCTTTCACCCAAGCTGTGCTCTCTGTCCGGGGAGGCCACGATGACCACCTGTAGTTTCTTCGTGATGACAGTCTGTTTATATTTGCTCCCTTCAAGATGGAGCTCAAATATCACTCTGTCCAAGAAAGCCAGAGACCCATTCTCTCTGTTTCCAGAATAATGTGCTTGAACCTTTATAAGGGTACTTATTACCTTCTTGGATGTAAAGCTACCTAGAGACACTACAGCCTAGAGTTTGAGTGTGGGCTCTGACGTAAAACAAACCAGGGTTCAGATCCCAGCTTTGCTGTAAAACCTTCCCAAGTCACTTAACTCTCTGAGCCTCGGTTTTCTCATCTGTGAAATGGGGAATCATAAACCTCCCCTCACAATGTTGTACAAACTAAATGTGAAAATAGACAGAAAGCATTTCACAGTGTCTGCCAAACAGTAAGGGCTAACGACAGGTCCATTCTTCACTGCTGTTCAGGTCCCTTCATGACCGGAACTAGATGTTATCCGCCCCTGAACCCTCAAAGGACTCAGAGAAGGAAAGGGACATGAAATAACCAATGATTACACATCTACTATGGGCCAGCATCGTGCTATCTACACACATTTCCTTTAATCCTCATGATGACTAGATAAAGTCGGCATTGTAATGCTCTCCATCTCACAGATGAGGGAATTGAGGCTCAGAGAAGTGCAGGCACTTCCCCAAGGCCATGACGAGAATCAGTGGCAGCGCTGGGATCCGAGCCCAGGCTGTGTGCCCTCAGAGGCCACACTGGTTGTGAGTAATTCGAGCAGAGCTGTTCAGCGCAGAGCAGGAGGTCCCCTGGAAGCGCTCTCAGAGTGGGTGGCCGTTGTCAGTTTACTTCTGCTCCCTTGTTAGACTGTAAAATCTTTGAGAGCAAGGTCTGTGTCTTAATCCTCTTCCTATCTCTAACACTCCCAAATGTCTACAGCTGTGCCTTGAATGAGCAGGTAGATCAGTGGTTCTCAACCTTGGCTGCACATTAGAATCACCTGGGAATCTTTTTAAAATCCTGATTTCTGGGCCTCCTCCTCCAGAAATTCTGTTTCTTTGTTACTAATGTTGTGGCCCCAGCCCATAACAAAGAAACAGAATTTCCGGAGGATGAGGCCCAGAAATCAGGATTTTAAAAAAAGATTACCAGGTGATTCTAATGTGCAGCCAAGGTTGAGAATCACTGAGGTAGATGGATGGACGGATGAATGAATGGATGGATGAATGGATGGAAGGATGGACAGACGGATAGACAGATGAGCCAGAGTGGATGAAAAGAGAAGTCCCCAGGTGAAGTCCTGTCATGCCCACAATTCCTCTTTAGTAGCTCTCCCTCCTGCCCCTTCCCCATGGACAGCCTAGGACCAGGCTCAGAGTGGAACGGACTGTGGGAGATAAGTGGAGAAGCAAACATACGCCATGTGACCACCAAGCCTCCCTCAGGGTGTCATAGTGGTGGATGCAGCAGCGGCCAGATTCCAGCCACAACAGTCACGCCAGCCTCTTGGGTGCCACCACCGTGAGGCCGATTTCCCGGGCCCTCATTGAGCACGGGGCCAGAGCCTGGTTCACACGTGGGCTCTTTCCACCCTCTGTCCCTCCACCAGCACACTCCGCCCCTCCCCGATTCTTGACCACCAGGAGAGCGGCCACAGGTCAGATTTTGCCACCAGGACAACCAAACCCCCAGCGAGAGGGAGGTCCTGAGGCTGGCATTGGCCCAGGGAGTGGGTCAAAAGCTCCAGCCTCATTATTGAAATAGTAGCAAAGGCCTGAGATGCTTAATCACCAGGCCGGGCTGATAGCATCTCTGCCTCCCCAGATAGATAACCCGGGAGGAAGGGAGGGGACCAGGGCCATGTGACTGTCTCCAGCCCACACTCACTTGGGAGGGATAAAGGACATGGTGCCCTCAAAGCGCTTGGCACAGGGCCGGGCCCACGGTGAGCGCTCGGTACATGAGAGATGCAATCATTAGTGTTATCAGTTCTCATGGAAGGTATTAACTGCTACTGTGGGGGCCCTCCACTCTGGCTGCATCTAGAAAGGATTGGAAGCACGTGGTTTCGAACCTGCGCCCATGTCACACCCCAGTGTGGTGGAAATAAAGATAAAAAAGGGAAGACTGGGTTTGGTGCCAAGCAATCCATAGAGCAGCGTTCCAGGCGGCGATGAAAGCCGTGTGTGGCGCCGTATTTATCGCCAGTATTGTGACTGCAGCCCTGAAGCGTCGGTGTGAAGCCGGGGGACCGGTGAGCCTTGAGTCGCTTACACTCAGAGCCTCAGTTTCCCACTCCGTAAAGCACATGTAAGCAGCCCCACCTGTGGACCTGCGGAGTGATGAATGTGTGCTGGCGTCCCCAGCCTGGGCACGGAATGAGACCCCCAGGAATAAAGATGCGAGTACAAATTCCGGTGTTCCCAGCAAGCTCCTCCCGCGGCTCACGCGCCGCCGACCACAGACCTGCTTTGGGGAACTGTGCAGTTACCGTGTGCAAAGGGGTCGGCCCAGTTCTTGGCATCCGTGAATGCTCAGCCAACAACGACTGCTCTTACCCCAGCCTCCGGGCTATCCTTGAACTCCTGATTCCTTACATCTGTTGCTTTACTTCAACATGAAGTCTGAATCCATCCAGTGCTCGCCATGCCTGCTGCTACAACTCCTGTGTGTGCCACCTGGGTTTCTGCAATTGGCATCTAGTCCCCACCACGCAGCCACAGTGATCTTACGTTTCAAATGGCTGAGTCAGCTCTCGACACTTACAACAAAATCCAAACTTTCCCCATGATTTGCAAGATCTGGCTCCTGCCTGTCTCTCCAGCTGTAGTTTGATCTCTCACTCAACTCCAGCCGCACAAGCCTTATTGCTGTTCCTAAGACAGACCAAACTTGTGCTCACCGCAGGCCCTTTGCACTTGCTGTTTCCGCTGCCTGGATCCAGTTCAAGACTGACCTCGGCTCCAATGTCACCTCCTCAAAGAAGGCTTTTATGATCACCCCTTTCAAATGTTGCCCTCAACATAGTGCCTGCTTTCCTTCCTTCCTCTCCCTCCCTCCCTCCTTCCCTTCCTTTCTTCCTTCCTTCTTACCTTCCTTCTCTCTCTCTCTCTCTCTCTCTCTCTCTCTCTCTCTCCTCTTTCTTTCCTCACTAGAGGATATTTTTTCCATTGATTTTTAGAGAAAGCGGAAGAGAGAGGGAAAGACAGAGAAATATCGATGTGAGAGAAACACATCGATTGGTTGCCTCCTGCATGTGCCCTGACTAGGACCCGGGCCAGGGAGGATCCTACAATTGAGGTACATGCCCTTGTTTGGCATCCAACCCGGGACCCTTCAGTCCACAGGCGGACGCTCTCTCCACTGAGCAACCAGCCAGGGCCGTGCCTTGCTTTCTTCACAACACCAACTGAAATGAACATTTTAATTTATTTTATTTTTAGTGGTTTATGGCCTGATAACTCCAGCGAGGGGAGACCTTTTCTATTTTGTTCATTCCTATATTCTCAATGCCTAGAAAATATTTATGGATATCATATTTTGCTAAATGAATGAAGTTATTAATACTATTGCTATTGTTAATGTCTATAGTAGAGTATGTTTCGACAGAGCATGTCATTTGTTCTTCCTTTTCTAAAATTTTGTTTCCAAAAACATAAACACACACACACACACTCTACATACCCAAATGTCTACATCAAAGTCTACAAGGGGGTACATCAACAAGTTGAATTCTTTGTTTATGGTCAAGATGCACTTATTTTAAATTCAGAAATAATTTATAAAACAATTTCTATTTTCAAAACAACTTTGTTATAAACCTGTTTTTAATCTTCACCTGAGGATATGTTTGATTTGAGAGAGAAAGGGGGGGGGGAGAGAGAGAGAGAGAGAGAGAGATCAATTTGTTGCCTCCCATACACACCCCCACCAAGGATTGAACCTATAACCTAGGTATGTGTTCTGACTGTGAATCGAACCTGCAACCTTTTGATGTACGAGACAACACTCCAACCAACTGAGCCACCTGGCTAGGGAAAACCTTTTCCTTGAACAAAGGAAACAACGTAAAGAGGAAAAGCCTTGTTATCCCCACAACCTGGGCTTAGGCCAATGAACATCACATTTCATTTCATTTCAAATATATGACAGCCAAGGGGGTGCTGAGCACCCGCAAGACAGCATGCGTGCTGGTCCCGCGAGATACATTCTCTCCTGATGTTCTGCTTGGGGAGGGACGGAACCTGGCAACCTGGAGATAAGGCCATTGTGCAACTGGGTGAATGACATCGTCAGTGTTGCCAATGTCAGTGACGCATTCTTCGGTGGCTGTTTGTCACATCCACCCTGTATAAAAGCCGAGGTCTAACCTCAAATCATAACCCAGCTAAGACATATTTGCATGTAGCAAAATTAAAGTCCCTTGGGTGTATTGCCTAACTTACGGCACCTCAGGCACTCCGACAATGCCGACAGCGTGGCGGGCTGTGTTCACGTACATTAACTGCTGTCACCCTCATGGTTCCCGTGTGAGATAGATACTGTTACACTGCTGCCATCACCCCATTTTATCGAAAAGTTCAGGAACGTATTAAGTTTGTACAGCTGGTAAGTGGTAAGCTCAAGGTCGTATGGCTGGTAAGTGGTAAGCTCAAGGTCGTATGGCTGGTAAGTGGTAAGCTGAAATTGGAACCAGGTGGGCTGGCTCTGGCACCCTGTGCTCTTTACCCCTAAACAATACTGTCCCCAAGAATTAAGGGCCTCTGGGGGCAGTTACACAACTTTTTTGACTCCCCTAGTTTTTTCTCTCCCTGCCTGCTCAGATCTTTCCCTGCTCAGTTGCTGTAATCAGTCCATCCAGGTGTAATCCATATGGCACTGCTCTTTATTTGAGCATGGCCGTAGGTGACGGGTACAGTGGGGTGCAATGATAGGAGTGTGGGTTTGGGGGACAGGCTGCCTCAGGCTTGAACCCCAGCTCTAGCACTTTTAGCTGTATAACAGGCTACTTAGCTGCTCTGAGCCTCAGCTTCCCCATCTAGGAAATGGGAGAACTCACGCCTATCTCTTACTGAAGATGAAATGAGATCATCACTGTCCCAATACTCGGCTCCATAGAGAAGGCACTTGATGAAAATTAGTTCTTCTCTGGAATCCAAGGCCAGCAGCCATTCATTCATTCATTCATTCATTCAGCTTTCTCTTCTGTAAAATGGAAAACAATCATAATGCCTACTTCATAGGGTCATTCTAGTGATTTGATACAATAATAATGTATACATGCACAATGCTTAGTATGGTACCTGGTACACCGTTGGTACTTAATAAATGTTAGGTCCTATTGTTATCTTTGTGGTGCTAGCAGGGACTTTCCAGTCGCTCCACCTGGATTCTGGGGCACGTTGCTTCACCTCGCTGGCCTCAGTTTCTTCATCTGAGAAATGGGATAATAATAGCACCAAATGTAACAATGCGAGCAATGCTTTGGCACACCGCCTTGCAATGAAGCCCTCAGCCACTGTACTCTCTGATGCGTGCTTACCGGGTGCCCACGTGGTCCTCAGCACCCGCCCCTCTGGGGCAAGAGTTGGGTTGCTTCTCCATCTGAGGGTCCTGGCTTGTAGACCACCTGGTCCATGGTGACTATACACTGCCCCGTAGAATGACCACCTGCCCCCAGGAAGCCAGCCGGGGCCCTGGCCGAGTGGGCGGGTGGAAGAGGAGCTGGCTTTCCGCTCAGGAGTGAGCACATCCCGATGAGCCTGTGCTTGGCAGACACTTTTGGAAAGCAGGGGCCCCCCTTCAGGGCCGGGTCCTGGCCCGAGGCCCGGAGGGAGCCCTTGGTCTTGCCGGCGCCCTGGGCACACCCCGGCTTTGAGCCTGAACAGAGCTTCCTTTGTGTGGTGACAGTGGCAGGTAACTGCTCCTGGGTGGCAAGTAACTCACTGAAGGCCAGCCATCGGCTTAATAACTGGAGGGCTGCTGGGCTGAGCCTGGGCTGCGGGGCTGTCTCTGGGCGCAGGAACCACAGTGCTGGCTGGAGTGGTTGGGGAAGGGACAGAGGGCCCCGGGCAAGAGGCTAAAATAAAGGGCAGAGGAAGCAGGATAAACGGTGAATTATTATCGTATGGTCATTGAAGCATGTTGATAACACTGCACATCTTTTAAAAATCCATTTCATTACATTATAGATTGAATTAAAATTCTTATTTACTTTAATTAAATGTGATTGCTTTAATTTATTCAATTAAATTTATGGACTTAAAATGAATTTTAATTCAATTTCATTCTTTATAATTAAATTGTAAATGAAATACAAACTTTTTATGTATACAGGGGTGGGCAAAAGGAGGCTTACAGTGGTCAAGAAACTGGTGACAAATAAAGAACTGTCTGCCAAAGTGCCCCTGAGGCTAGCAAGTCGACTACAAGAATCCTATTCTATATAATAAAAGCCTAATGTGCAAATTGACCGAAGGGTAGAACAACAGGTTGGCGGGGAGCGGGGCTGGTGAGTGGGCAGCACCAGGCCAGCCAAGGTGGGTGCCAGCAGGCAGAGGGAGGGGACAGCGATTGGGGGGCAGCTGTGACCTGTGGTGGCGGAGGGGCAATGGGGGGGCAGGGTGATGGGGGCCGGGGCCGGCTGTCGCCCGATAAGCCGTCAGTCAGACATCCCCTGAGAGCTCCTAGTCTGCGAGAGGGCGCAGGCTGGGCTGAGGGACTCCCTCTCACACGCCCCCCCACGCGCATGAATATTCATGCACCGGGCCTCCAGTGTGTACATAAGAAGGCCGGCAATTTGAGCACTTACAAGATTGTACCTAAGTGCACTGTGCCACTGTGACATTCTGGTGAGGTGATAAAGCTATTCCATTGTAATGATCTTAATCTGTATGTCTTTTTCCAAATGCACAACTGTAAGCCTCCCTTTGCCCACCCTGTACACACAGGGAAGAGCAATAAACATTACAGAAAAGTGTACCAATCATGAATCTTTCACAACTGGGCGCTCCCATCAGCACCAGGTGAAGGGGCAGAGACTTCCCGGTGATTCAGACCCCGACATGCCCACATCCTGGCCCTATGCTGATGGCTAATCTCCTCGCCTGAGCGTGTCGCTTTTGTTCTTTCGCTACATGAAACCACACGCCATGAGTTCTTCTGTCAGACCCAGTATCCTTTCAGGCCACATTATGTTTGTGTCCAGCAAGTGTGGTTTTTCAACGTTTATTTGAAAAATTTTCAACGGACAGCCACGTTGAAAGAATTTTGCAGTGCACTCCCACAAACCCACCACCTACATTCCACCATGAACGTTTTACGGCACTTGCTTTTCTTTCATATAAAGCCATTCCTCCAGCCATCGATACGTCTATTTTATTAGGTGTTTACATTGTAGACATCGGTATACTTCCCCTAAATATTTCAGCATGCTTGTCATCGAAGAGTTTCATATTTGTTCACAATTGTTGTCCTCTTTTTAAAAACATGTTTTTATTGATTTTAGAGAGAGTGCAAGGGAGAGGGAGAGGGAGAAAGAGAGAAACATTGATGTGAGAGAGAAACATCGACCGGTTGCCTCCCATACACGCCTGACTAGGGATTAAACCAGCAGCCTGGGCATGTGCCTTGACTGGGAATTGAACCGGCAGCCTTTCGAGGCACAGAACAACACTCATCCAATGGAGTCACACCGGCCAGGGCGATTTTTGTCCTCTTGATGTAACATTTATACATGATGAGATGCACAAGTTCGAAGTTCACAGTTGGGTTTTGATGAGTAACCAAGCGCTATCAAGGTGCAGAACTTTCCCATCACCCTAGACCAGCCGTGGGCAAACTACGGCCCGCGGGCTGGATCCGGCCCGTTTGAAATGAATAAAACTAAAAAAAAAAAAGACCGTACTCTTTTATGTAATGATGTTTACTTTGAATTTATATTAGTTCACACAAACACTCCATCCATGCTTTTGTTCCGGCCCTCCGGTCCGGTTTAAGAACCCATTGTGGCCCTCAAGTCAAAAAGTTTGCCCACCCCTGACCTAGACACTTCCTTCATGCCCCTTGCAAGTCAGTACACGTGCTCACCTCCTCTCACTCTCTCACCTCACACCCCTGAGCAGCCACTGTTTCGAGATGTGTCTATGATAGACAGCGTTCCTACTCCGGAAGTTTATAGAAATGAAATCATACCGTGTACACTCTTTTGTGTAAGTGACTTTCGGAATGTCTCCAGGGCCCCCCACCTCCTCAGCTCTGGGCAGAGAAAGGAGCGTGGATGAGAGCGAGTCCTGAGGCTGGACGCGCCGGAGTCCTTTGGACCAGACAGTCCTGCTGAGCTGCTCCCCAGAGGTCACTGCGCCACGGGCGAGGTAGACACGGATTCACCCGAACATGGATTCACTTGGACATGGATTCACCTGGATGAAAGGGGAATTGCACCCGTTGCCTATGCAGATGGGTGGCTCAAGCCTAGTTACCCAGTGCCCAGCCGGGTACGTGTGTTTACCTGGGGCAGGTGAGTGCCTTGGCTTTGCTACCACTTGGAGGCCTCAATCATAGTCCTCCTGCCCCTGTGGGGGAGCATGGAGAACGCCATGTCGAGCTTCCTCAAAACACATCACCTTCTCCGCCCAGGAGGTCAAGCTGTGGCTCACACTGGGACGGGGACAGCTTACTGGGCTTTCCGTAGACGTGGAGCCAGTCACAGTGAGCACCTCCCCTCACTCAGGCCGCCATCAGGAGGCCGCCATCTGCCCGCTCCCCGGGCGCCCGATCACACTGGTGTTTTCATGACCTGCTCGAGCTCATTACTCAACGACACAGGGAAAATCACCTGATTCGCCAAACTCAAACGGCAAGAGACGCTGTTTCGGCTGGAGACTGCGCGTTGCTGCTTCCGGCGGGAGGAGGCACGGGTGGTGAATTTCCTCACAGGCACATCGGGCCTGCTTTGCGTTGTGATTCACTTCAGCCGAGGTCGATCAGATGGGACGGCGTCCAAGGAGGAACCGGGCCGGGAGGAATGTGTGAATCCCGGAATCACCTTCCCGGTAACCTCGGAAGCAGGAGTCTCCCGCTTCCCATTCGCACGCTCTCTCTCTCCTTCCTGACAGCTGTCCTCCCCAGAAACCCCATGAACCCCGGGGCACTCGGAACATTTTCCAGAGGTCGTGGGACTGGTCTTCTGGAGGGAAGGTGGCTCAGGTGGAGTCCTCAGGAAAACCCCACGTGCTCAGGACGCAACGGTGGGACCCTGGGCGCATTACATAAGCCCCTCGAGCCTCACTTTCCTGCAAAGTTAGGAGCTCCCTCGGGGGGTGCTGCGAGTCTCCTTGGGCTGACACAGAGCATGGGGCTTGCTGCCAGGCCTCTGCGCGTGCTGTCCCTCCCCGAGACACAATTCTCCTCTCCCCACCACTGCCAGCCCCTCCACTGGCTTGACACCAACAATCCTGGCTATAGCTTCCACATTATTCATTCAGAGGACACTTCAGCCTACTCCAGGGGCCCAGTAAGGAGCACCCCAGTTCCTCATACTTTTCCGCCTCACACTCATCACAGCTGTGATTCTAACCTCCGCCTCCTCAGCCCTACGGGAGCTGTGCAGAGGAGGGCCAGCCCACGCTCAGCTCCGCGCGTACTCTGACCCTTCGCTGGCACTCACGAAGCACCAGCGGCCTCTCAGAACCATGGCCCGTGGATCTGAAACCTCCAACACCCACGTGAGGCCCTTAGACTTGGGACCGATCTCCTGGGATAAAGTTGGGGCCACGGCCAGGGAGACTGTGGCAGAGCCTCGGAGTTCAGGCTGGGGTGCTGTGTGGCTTGGGGCCCCAGGATGAGCTCCCCTAGAACTTGGGGTTCAGTGGGTTCCCTGATTCTGTGGTCAGATTAGGGGTGGGCAGGCCCAGACAGGCCACTGGGGCAGGCAAACCCTGAGCCTCACCCACGCCGCCTTGTACCCAGCACGCACTCAGGCTGCTACATGCCCAGCGAAACGCGGGGGCAGCTCCCCCCCTACAGTGACACCCCGTCTCCATATTGGGAGGAAGGGAAGCCCCAATGCAGAGTGTGGTCCCACCGGGCTCCTGCGCCGAAGGGAAAACACACAGACACACACATTAATAAATACACATGCAGCCTCTCACACACTCCTCGCAGAGACAAGTTCTGGGCAAGGCCCAGGCAGCCTCTGCTGTCGTTTCTCAGGGGCCCAAGTAGTCCTCGCTCTCAGTTGTGAGCTGAGGAGGGTGGGGTCCTGATTACCCTGACCCAGGGCCCCAGAGACCTGGTTGTCAGTGTGCCCGGGGCGCTCTGAGAATGAGAACAATGCCAACAGCAGTCCATGTGGCAGAAGCTGCCTTTTATCAGACCTACTCTGTGCCGGGACACAGAGTGAGCAAGCAGTCAGGGGCCTGGCTCTTGTGCAGCGATGGTTGGGGAAGACAGACAATCCTCTCTAATAAAAGAGTTATATGCAAATTAACCGTCACTCCACGACGAAGATGGCAGCGCCTATAGCAGCGGTGGGTGAGGGGGGCAGTGCTGGTGGTGTCGCCTTTGCGACGTGAGCCCAGCATCCCGTGCCCCGGCCGTGTGGAGGGAGGGGCCTCTGGCTAGAGGCTGGGCGTGGGACACTGGCATCGTTGCAGGCCAGGCTGAGGGACCCGCCCTCCCTCCCCCCCATGCACGAATTTCATGCACTGGGCCTCTAGTAAATGAAATAATAAAAAGTAGCTCCTAGAGCAGGTTAGACGGTGACAAGTGCCATGGAGGGAAATAAAATGGGAAGGACACGTGGGTCTGCGATTCCAAGCGGCCTATCAGGAAAAGCCTCCTGCGGGGACCAGCATTGTCTCATGCACCTGCTGGATGAGCTCTTGAAGTTATTACGATGATCGTCCCATTTTATGGATGAGGGAACTGAGTCTCACAGGGAGAATGAATTTGCTCAAGGACTCTCGGCCTGTGAGGGCACAAGAGGGACTGGGACCCAGGCCTCCCTGATGCCAAAGCGCTAACCTGCCCGTGATGCTGCCTCCTGGCACCTCGGCCCAGCCTGCCGTGCCCCTGGAGTGCAGGCCTGCAGAGCCCAGAGCTGTGTTCAAACAGCCACCCGCCAGGTGACCGGGAGAGGGCAGCTCCCCAGGGCCTGGCATTCCTGCTGGGCATGTGGCTCCAAGTCAGACCTGTTTGGGCTGGACAGCCTGGCCCCTGCAAAAGCTCTTTTGTGCTTTCTCAAAGGGCCTCACCAGAGGGTTAAACGCCCTCACATTAGTGCTAATTTCGGGCTGACTTTCCCATTCAGCCCATGACAAAGCCAGGTGTTTGCACAAGGGCCTGAGGAATGGGACCACACGCACTGCGCTGCCGGGGAGCGAGCCTCTGTGCGCGCGGCCTGCCCTCCCAGGCACCTGTTCCTCTCACACGTAAGTGGAGCTCCTGGGAGGCTCCCGGTCCCTGGTCCTCACTCAGCCCCACATCTGAACGAAGCTGCATCCCAGTCTCTCCCGGCGACGGCCCTTCGGGAAGGAAGGAGGCTTGTACAGTTATGAAGGCCTGCCGTCATGCACACACGAAATGTTTGTAATAACAAAAAACAAACAAACAAAAGAAACCACCTACATGTCCATCCAAGGGGAAAAGGTTAAACCAAGGAGAGAACATTCACACCCCACAGACAGAGAGAGAGCAATGAACGTGTGAAGAGTAGACACTACAATATAGTGCTTGTCACCAGTGGGCGCTTAATAAGTAAGTCGTATCTCATCTTACTGATATTTACACCTTTACCGGGCGCATCTAAACGCCCTAAATGGCCCAAATACATATTTTTTCCATTCTAAGAAAACTATGAATAAATAGGCTGAGAGAATAATGGGAACTTCAAAAGTTTAATTGTATTAACTTTTCAATTGTGGAACCTCTTAAATAAAGGAGGAAGCCGTGACCAGAGTTAGTTCTCCACACGGCTTTGTGGAAGGAGGCGGAAAAGGGAGGAAGTGGGTGCTGGACCCAGCCACCAAGTCAGCCAGCCCATGAATGGACCCCTCGGGGTCCCCGCCTCCGACCACCGCTGGGAGGGGAGGGCTGAAGTGAGTTGGCGGATATATAACAGGCACTAGCATAACAGGCATTCTTGCTACGTGACTGGCTCCGTGGTGTGCCGTTTGAGTGTGTTAACTAATTTAATCCTCACACCAATCCTAGGAGATGAGTATTGCTGCTCCCACCTTACAGATGAGCAAACTGAGGCCCCGGAGAAGCAAAGTAACTTGTCCAAGGTCACAGGGTTCGTTAGCAGAGCAGCTGGACCGGAATCCACACAACCGGCTCCAGAAGCTGCCCTCCTTGCCACTCAGAAGCTGTTCCTCTGGGCTATGACTCCTCTCGCCCCTCAGAGGCACTCCAGGAGGCGGGCACCCCGCCTGGGGGTGGTAATACGAGGGTGGGCTTCTGCCTCGCTGAGGACGTTTTTGCCCAAATCACTAGGCCCCGACGCCTTTGCTTGCCTCTTTCCCATTTCTCCTCAGTCTGTTCCAGCAGAACTTTGCAGTCTTAGCTCCTTCCACTTCCTTTTCTGCACCTGCCGCTGCGCCCCAGCCCTGCCCAGTTATCCCCAGTTTTCTGGTTACCCCTGGGCATTCCTCCAGGCCTTTCCCACGGCTGTTCCTTCCTTGGCCCCGAATGTGTTCGCCAACCCTATCACCCTCCCCACACCTCCCAGTCGATCTCGCTGCCACCTTGCCCGTGAACCCTCCCTGGTTGTCCCTGTTAGAGCGCCTGGTCCGCCTGTGGGCTTCAATAGCTGACTCTTGATGGCCTCTGCCTCCTGCCTCCTACCCTCACATCCCACCCCAAGAAATTCCCACTGAGCAGCAGCCAGGGCTACTTAGCCTGTTGGAGCTGCAGTTTCTCACTCTGTAAAAAGGGGGTAACAGTACTTCTCACCTCATAGGCCTGGAAAAGTGAGTGCACATGAAATGCTTAGAATGGTGCCTGGCACAGTAGCTGTTCCACCCCACAAGGCTGTTAGGAGGATTAAATCAGATCATAATTAAAATGTGCCCAGCCCAGAGCCTGGCATATGGTAAGAGTGCAATTGACAGGAGCTGTTATTTAATACTAGAGGCCCGGTGCACAAAATTTGTGCACAGGTGGGGTTCCCTTGGTCTGGCAAGCGATCAGGGCCAATCAGGTTACCTGCCTCCCCACCTCTTCCTTCCCTCGCTCCCTCAGCGCCCCACTGCCACCGCTGGTCGCCCGCCATGTTCCGCACTACCCCCTGGTGGCCAGCACATGTCATAGCGAACAATCGAACTCCCAGTCTCACGGTCAAACTCCCGAGGGGACACTTTGCATATTAGCCTTTTATTATATAGACTAGAGGCCAGATGCACGAAATTCGTGCAACGGGCTCAGCCCTCGCAGCCCCAACTTTGTCCAGAAGGTCGCCCAGAAGATCGTTCGGCTGTCCAGTCTAATTCGCATATTACGCTTTTATTATTATAGATGACTTAGTACAAATTCAGCATATTATACATGAGCTCTTGGAGAAAACACACACAAAATAGAACCTGGGCAGAAACTCCAAGGCTTTCAATCTCACTCCATAATCTCTTGTGAAAGGGGCAGCAGCAGTTCTCCGTTTGGGTGGGTGCCCCACAGTGCAGTCCTGGGTGTGTCCTGTTGCCTGACTCAGAGAACAATGCCTGCCCACCTGCTCCCCACCCATCTTCTGGCCCACCCTATGTCTGCCTGTCCATTCAATTATTAGACCTGACCCTGGAGAACTGCAAAGATCCTATCACTGCCCCAGGGCCAGGGCTGGCGGGAGGGGCTATAATTGTGGGTTTCATTGAAATTGTGGATGCGAGGAGCACCACTTTCTGGGGTTCCTCTCAAGGCTCTCCCTGGGCTCCCCAGCCCCACCTGCCTGAGAGCCCCCAGAGGCTGGCACTCCTGGCCCAGGGACTGACGACTGACATGTGAGCTCAGCGCTTCATGTGAGGTATCTCATTGAATCCTCACAAAGGGCTTTATTTTTCCCATTTTACAGATGAGGAAACTGAGACTCAGGGAGGCAAAGTGACTCACCCTAGAGCAGTGGTTCTCAACCTTCCCAATGCCGCGACCCTTTAATACAGTTCCTCATGTTGTGGTGACCCCCAACCATAAAATTATTTTCGCTGCTACTTCATAACTGTAATTTTGCTGCTGTTATGAATTGTAATGTAAATATCTGATATGCAGGATATATTTTCATTGTTACAAATTGAACATAATTAAAGCATAGTGATTAAAAAACAATATGTAATTAAGTATGTGTTTTCCGATGGTCTTAGGCGACCTCTGTGAAAGGGTCGTTTGACCCCCAAAGGGATCGCAACCCACAGGTTGAGAACCGCTGGCCTAGAGTGAGTGACCAAGAAGGCTCCAAGGACTTTCTGGCTCCATAGCCCTGGATCTTCGCCTCCATCCCAGTTTACATCCCAAATGGTACCGAAATCTGACTGTGGTCACACGGTCAGGAAGCGAGACTCTGGAACTCAGCAGCCCTGGGTTTGAGTCCTGACTCTGATGCTGTGAGATCCTGGACAATCAAATGCCCTCTCTGAGCCTGGATTTCCTCCCAGGTCTGCGGTGAAGACCATACATGTGCCCATATGTGCCTGGGGTGGATGAGGGCTCGGGAAGGGCCAGGTGCCATTCGGGGGCCGCTGTTGCTATTGGTAGGCTTTAGTCCTGAAATCACGTCCACGCAGACACGGTCATCAGGGCATTAGGAAACCTCTTGGCACTGGACGGGCCACATGTGACATTTCCAACTTCGTCCAGATCCCGAGTCATAAAAATGTGGACTGAGTCACGGGGTTTCCATGTTGCTTATATTAAGCCATCGAACTGTGGGACCGATAGTAAACAGCAGGCCCTCTCGTGGGAAGCAGATGAAACTGATCCCCCGGTTTGCTGTGTGAGTGGAATTCAGTCAATGAACCTTTCTGTTCCCGGGTCTCTAGTTGAACGGGTTGATCTTTTGCCGCAGTGAGGAGCCCGGAGCTCCTGGAGGGAGAGGGACTTTAGAAGCCCAGGTAGTCCCGTTTCTGTTCCCTGCCTGTCCCTATTTCCTGTGTTCCCGCCTGTCCCTATTTCCGGTGATAAATGACCGGAGGGGACGATGTGCAATTGGGAGAGGGGATGGGAGGGGGTGTTATTCACGGACCTGGGAGCACCTCTCCCAGCAGGAGTTCTAATCATCCCGGGTGACCCACTTTTTTTTCTCTGTGGCTCAGAGCAAGTATCACTCTGGTTGGGGTGACTATGCCGTGAGCACCTCTCGAACTTACTCACCTGTCCCAGGGAGGCAGGCAGGAAGCCCGTGCTTGGTGTTGTGCAACCCAAGGGCCAGGCAGGCCCCATGAGCCCAGAAAGGAACCTGGGCTCCAGCCGCCAGGCCCCACCCTCGGCTCTGCCAGGGCTTCGTGGGTAATTTACGGGCTTCTCCACTTTGCCTGTTATTATGCTCCCTCTCATTAATGAGCATGCTTAGGAGATTCAGGATTTCCTTCATTAGCGTTTCCTTCTTCCTGAGCCTTCTGTCTTGGGATTTTTACAGGCCGTTTACGGCCTTGCAAAGTTTGACGTTGTACCAAGCAACTTGGTTCCTTCCCTGGAAAGGACACGGGGCGGGGCGAAGGGCAGAGATGCCCAGCTCATGCCAGGGGACAGGGAGGAGCCGTTGCAGCTCAGGGCAAGGGAGGCTCTTTCTCACCAAGGGCCATGGTCCCCCCATGCCCTGGCCCCAGAGGCAAACACAACACACATCACTGTGATGGAATGAGGCGATTTTGAATATGCATTTCTTTGTCCGTTTGGAGGCCCAGCTACTGGTCTCCACTCACAGCAGAGTCCAACCCATCTGCTGGTTTCAGGGCAGGTTTGTGCTTCCCCTGAGGGCGCATCCTGCAGCCCCCAGCTGCAAGGCTGAGGTGGGCGGGGAGGGGCTGGGGGAGGGGACACCTTCCTGTCCGCAAGAAAGCTCCCCTTTCATTCCGAGGTGTGGACACACCGGCACGCTTAATAAAACAGGTGGCAGGCAGGGCAGTGCAAAGTGCTGACTCGGCCAGGCCCCTTCCCTTTCATCTCGGGCCTTGATGGTTTAACAGCCGGCTCGCGAGGAGAAATGGAGGAGTGTCTCTCCTTAATGAGCCCCCCCTGAGGTTGCTGTGCTTAACCGTGTCCCTCTCCCAGGAGGGGGGGCGGGGGGGGGGAGGTTGGGGCGGGGCGGTCATTTCTGGTTATAGTAATAATTTACCTGGTGTGCCTCAGGACTACTGATGTGGCCATTTCAAAAAACAACAAAAGAAAACATTGAGACCATTTCATTATTATTTTTAAAAGCAAGTCTAGAAAGATAGTATCTTGTGTTCAATTCCATATTTTGGGGAAAATCCACTTATGGACAGAAAAACTGGTTTGGAAGGTTTAAAATATTAGCAATGAAGACTTATTGTGGTGATCACATCACATCACAGGGAATTATAAATGTCGAAGCACTATGTTGTACACCTGACACATATAATATTGTATGCCAAGTATACATCAATGAAACATATATAAAATTAGCATTGAATTGTGGAATAACATAGTTTTAAAATTTGTAGTTATTTAGATGCCTTTGACAATTTTGAAAAACTTTCTCCAACAAACATATACATTACATTTGAGACTTTTAAAAAAGTAAACCCCTAAACCCTAGGATACTCCTGGTAAATCAAACCCAAGCTTAGCTTAAGCTGTCTCTTAGATTGAGGCCAAAGCAAAACTCTGTTTGTTTTTGGTCATTTATACCACCTTCCACAAGCCCAGGCAGCTGAAGCTGAAGAGAGCTACGGTCATCATTGTTTGACGCTGCAGCACTTTTTGGCTGTCCTGGCTTCCTCCCATGAGAGCTGTCACAGAAGCAAGTACACGGCAGCGGGAGCGGCTGCCTCTCCACAGCCTCAAATGTGTGGTCCCCTATCCTTTGCTTTATCCTGGAAGGCGGGGGTTCGAATTGCTGTACAGTTCTCAGATGGGGCTGGATTATAAAAATGTGCTGGTTGAACTTGGTCTGAGGCGACCAGAACCTCGGGTGTGGAACCAGCCTTCTGCCGGGGGCTAAGGTCTCAGCAGGACCCGGGGACAAGCGAGGCCGGAGAATCTTCGGTTCCGAAATCTCTTCAGCTGCCTCCGAATGGCCTGACCCCTCCTCACCTGAAGTTAAAACGGGAAAGTCCTGGCGTAATCCCACTTTAAAAAAACAAACCCAAAATTATGGATTGCAGAGAGGAAGGGAGAAAGAGAGAGAAACATCAATGTTGAGAGACAATCATTGATCAGCTGCCTTCTGCATGCCCCCTACCTGGGGATCAAGCCTGCATGAACCGGGAACCATGACCTCCTGGTTCATAGGTCAATGCTCAACCAGCGAGCCACACCGGCAGGGCCGCCCACTGTCCGTCGGAAGGAGAGGGGTTTATAAGAAAGATCTAGAAGATCTGGAAGATGACAATGGGTCATTTGGGAGTAAAACAGCATTTTTGGCTGATGAAGCTTAAAAACTGGTTTTGCAAGCCCAGATGGTCGTTTCCTGTGGGATGGGGGGAAAGACCCCGGCTTCCCAGGCAGAGGTCAGTTGACTGCTGGCCACTGCGCTCAGGAGTGTTGCGCAGCTTCGAGGAGGGCCTGCTGACCGGCCCCGTGCCGAATGCCTCTGAGAAGCCGTAAAGAATGTGGACTCTGGAGCCGGTGGGTCTGGGCTCATCCCCCGGCTGCCAGCAAGAGCGGTGTGGCCTGGAGCAGAGACCGAAGACCCCCTGCAGAGGGCTGTCCAGGGGACTAAGTCAGAAAGCTCCTGTGCAGTGCAGAGCGGGGGCCTGGGGAAAGGGTAAAACAATAATGGCAGCAGGAGGGGGCCTGGGGGGTGACAGGCTATTCTGTACCGTGATCGTGGTAGAGGACACACCACACCATGCATCTGTCAAAACCGACGGAACCACACTCCACAGAGGGAGGCTGTACTTTATGGGAATTTTTGAAAATTGCTTATGTCAGTTCCTTCGGATTTTGACAGTCTCTGGTTTCCCTCACCTATGGAGTTGCTGGGAAGGAATGATATGATTTTGCATCGTGGTGGGGAGCAAAGGGGTGTGTATACTCTTGCAGCTTCGTTCATTCACCCCTGTGTCCTAGTCCCAATCTGCCTCCAGTCCCTCAGGATTTGCCCAGGGAGTGGCCAAGGATGGCCAGTCAGGACCTCATTTGGTCGCCTGGAGCAGCGATACCTCAGAGCTCCATTGTCTGATACAGTTGCCACTCGTCATATGTGCTATTGAGATTTGAACTGGGGTTGGTGTGACCGAGAACTGAATTTTTAAAAAAAATTATTTTAAATTTTATTGGGGTGACATTAGTCAACATGAACATATAGGTTACACGTGTGATTACTAATTTACAAAATCTGTATATAGGACCATGTGCCCACCACCCAAAGTCAAATCTTCTCCTGTCACCTCATATTAGGACCCCTTTCTGCGCCCCCCCCCCGACCCCAGCAACCACCACACTGCTGTTTGTGTACGTAAGCTTCAGTTTTATAGTCCACATATGAGTTAAATCATATAGTTCTTAGCTTCTCTGTTTGACTTATTTCACTTTGCATAATGTTGAGGACTGAATTTTAAGTTTTCTTAATCTTAGTTAATTCACATTTAATTTGGAAACTGAATCAGTATAAAATATTTTCCCATTAAAGACAACTTTTTTGTTTTAGTAGGAATGCACTTTATTTTTAATATATTTTATCGTTAATTTTTATTGAGATATAATTGATATAACATTAAATTTACCATTTTAATGTATACAATCCAGTGGCCGTTACTATATTCACAATGTTATGCAGCCATCGCCACGAATGCCAGAACATTTCATCACTCCAAAGAGAAACCCCATACCTGTTAGCAGTCATTCCAAGTCCGCCACCCCCACCCCCAGCCCCTGGCTACTGTAACCTACTCTCTGTCTCATGGACTTGCTTATTCTGGACATTTCACATAAATGGATCCATTCAGGGGATGGTCTTATGTGTTTGGCTTCTTTCACTTGGCATGTTTTCAGGTTTCCTGAATGCTGTACTTCGCTTTTCTGCAGCTGGATAACATCCCACCGCACGGATATACCACCCTTGGGTTAGCTGTTCATCCTTGATGGGCATATGGGTTGTTTCCATTTTTTGGCTGCTAGCCCCTGAAAATGTAGCACCCAATTGAGATGTGTTGCAGGTGTAAAGTACCTACCAGATTTCAAAGACTTGTACAAAAAATAATATAAAATAGCTCATTAATAGTTTATATTGATTACATGTTGAGATAGTTTTTGTAAATTGGGTGAAATAAAAGATATCATTAAAAAAAAAGGTTAGCCTTAAAACAAGCAAGGGGAGGTAGCCGGGGGGAGGGGGAAGGGCCTCTCCTCCCAGGATCTCATCCTTCGGCTCACCCTGCCCAGTGGGGACCAGAGGTGAGGAGCAGGGTCAGGCCCGGCCACGGGAGCGGCCACTTCTGGAGCCACCCTGCCTTGACACCGAGGGAGCTGTGGAGAGGACAGGTCCAGGCCTGAGTTGGTACAAGATATCCTCCTGGGAGGAGACCGGGGACTGGGATTACTGGACAAAAGGAGTAGCTGGAGTGGCCAATGACAAAAATGGCTTCCCCGGCGGCTGGCCTGCGCTGGGCCGCGGGGTTGCTCAAGTCCCGTGTGCTCCTGGGCTCCTCTCTCTGGCCCCGGAGCCAGGCAGCGACCTGGGCGGCTTCCTTACCTCTGGGCACAGGCGGCTGCCGTCATAAATCCTCAATAAATGTTACAAGGAGAGGAAGGCAGAACCCCATGATTTAAAATACCTCTGGTGGGAACACTATAAAGCTCCCCTAATAAAAAGATGGGGACATCGAGTCCAAAAGGATGAAATGACGTGTCCTGAGCCACTGCCAAACGGTGACTGCGCGAAACCTGAGCACAGGCAGATCTCCTGACAGATAAGTGGCCCCAACCCAGGCTGATCTCAGAGCCTATCACTGGGCTGATTAATATGTGAACATCATCAGGGCAGTGCTTCTGGCAATGCCTCTGCCTTGCTCCGCGCTTGGCCTTGAATTTCACCCGGTCCATGTCTTAGTTGTGAGGTTTGCACTGAATGAGAATTGGCTGTCCAGGTACTTAAAGGTCACTCTTGGCTTCTGAGACTCAGCTGGGATATTTCCTGAGTGTTTTCTGTGGGCGGAGCACGCACCAGGCATGGGAGCTATACAGACATGGAGGACCTGCATCCGTGTCCTGCCCTCTGGGAGTTCCCAGTTGAATCAGACAGACAGAAGACATTCCCTTGCTCAAGAATAATTGTTTAAAGATGGACAAAGAGATAAAGGCCAGCGCTGGTGATGGTGCAGGGATAGTTACTCTCCTCACTGGCTGGTGGGAAAGGCACCCGGCAGAACCTTCTGGAGGGCAGTCTGGTAACGGGTATCAAGTCATAAAATTGCACATACCCTTAAGACCCTGCAATCTACCCTTGAAACTGGCCCGAGGAAATAATTACGGCTGGACCAAAGATTCCGCCAGAGTTAGGTGCATGCAGCATTGCTTCTAATAATGAAATACTGGGTGTAAGCTGAATGCCCGTCCACGGGGGACCGGTAAACGAGCCAGGCCACTATAGGGTATTTAATGCCGGAAAAATATCACATTGTTGCCTAGTGTGCGGGGAAAAGGCGGCTTACAAACAGCATCTCTGTGTGATGGCATTTTGGGGGGTAAGAGTATGTATTTGCTATAGTAAGAACTAACATATGTTGAGTCACTTTTAGGCACTATTTCAACCCAACATCATAGGTGCTCTTTTTGTTTTCATTGTACAAGTGAGGAAATCAGGCTCAGAGAGCTTAAGAGTCTGGCCCCATAGGTGTAGCTAGGATGAGAGTCCTGCTCGCAGAGCCTGCATTTAACTCCTGTGCTCATAAGAAAAATCATTCCTTTATTTCAAATAGCACTTGCCTATTGAACGCTCCAAATTAAAAGAACGAAGCTTCAACTGTCCAGAGGGCTGTTCCCTGTAAGTCTGCCACCTGACAGAGGGCTGTTCCAGGCGGAGGGCAGAAACCCTCAGGTCTGGTCTGCAGGACTACAATGGGGGGCCTCATCCCCAGCCAGCCGCCCCCCCCCCCCCCGCCACAGGCAGAATCCCAAAGGGCCAGGTTCCGGCTGGTGGCTATCAAGGCTAGCACGTTCCCATCTTCCCATCTTCCCATCTTCCCAGGCCTGGACTCCATCTGCAATCAAAGGAGGCCACAGTGGCCCCATTCATCATGTTGTAAGGCTTCCAACCACCTCATTTCAGAATCAGTTTCAGACAAGGAGAACCCCCAAACAGGTGGCGAAGATTCTTTAAAAAGCAAGGAAAGATTCCCCCCAAATCATCTAGGGATCCCCTAGAGCCGTGGTCAGCAAACTGCAGCTCGCAAGCCACATGCGGCTCTTTGGCCCCTTCAGTGTGGCTCTTCCACAAAATACCACGTGCGGGCGCGCACATACAGTACGATTGAAACTTCGTGGCCCATGCACAGAAGTCGGTATTTTGTGGAAGAGCCACACTGAAGGGGTCAAAGAGCTGCATGTGGCTCATGAGCCGCAGTTTGCTGACCACTGCCCTAGAGCAGCGGTCGCCAACCTCTCAGACCTCACAGACCACCAACCGCTGCCCTAGAGCAAGCATGTCAAACTCAAAGGCTAACACGGACCAAATAAACAAGGTTTAAGTTCATGTGGGCCGCAGAAAAAACAAAAGCTTCAATTTTCTTAGAAACATAGGTTTATTTCGATAGAGACACCTGAATACAAAGGGCTGAAATAAATGGGTAATCGTTAAATTAGTGTTCGTTGTTCGCTGCGTGCGGCCCTCAGGCCGAAAGTTTGACATGCTCGCCCCAGAGCAGTGATGGCGAACCTATGACACGCGTGTCAGAGGGGACACGCAAACTCATTTTTTTGGTTGATTTTTCTTTGTTAAATGGCATTTAAATATGTAAAATAAATATCAAAAATATAAGTCTTCGTTTTACTATGGTTGCAAATATCAAAAAATTTCTATATGTGACAGGGCACCAGAGTTAAGTTAGGGTTTTTCAAAATGCTGGCACGCCGAGCTCAAAAGGTTCGCCATCACTGTCCTAGAGTCACCACCCACCAGGGAGTTAGCCGACTCCTTCTGTCACTTTCTGGGCTGACTGGGTGCAGGGATCAGTGTTCAAGATGAAATTATTTGTCACAACTGCTCTTGGAGGACTAGATCTTGGGTTTCTACCCTCTGAGGAAAGGGAGGGGTTGGGAGCAGGCCAAAGAACTGCTGGGGGGGAGGGGGAGGGAGGAGGAGGCTGGCAGGGAGCTGTAATCATAGTAAAAATAGTGAAGTAATAATAATAAACTCAACATTTACTGAGAACGTACATGTGCCGCCAGGTTTACATGCGTGATCTCACAGAACCCTCCCTTAAAAAGCCACGAGGCAGGCACTGCTGTTACACCCATCTTGAAGCTGGGATAACCCAGGCTGGCTGATGTTAAATAACTTGCCCAAGGTCATACCAGGCAGCTGAAACACGGTACATGAGGGTTATAAACCCCGTCCTCCTCTTCCTAGAGCCATGGAAGCCCTAACCAGCCTTTACTCTTCTCAGAGAATACACACACACACACACACACACTCACACTCACATACACACACACTCACACACTCAAATACACTCACACACACACTCACACACACACACACACACTCACACTCACACTCTCACACACACTCACACACACACACTCTCACACACACACACTCACACACACACTCACACACACACACTCACACACACTCACACACACTCTCACACACACACACACTCACACACACACTCACACACACACTCACACACACACACACACACTCTCACACACACACACTCACACACACACTTTGCGTTTCCAGGGGAACTGCTGTTTTTAAGTCTCTTGGCCAGAAAGGTCTCACATTTCTTCTGGGTTACGGGATGCCACCGTGGAGGCATCCAGTTTCTGACTCTGCGACCTGCAGTCCTGGGTTTGCATCCTACTTCCAGCACCACGTGTATCTGTGACTGTGGGCCTCAGTGAGCTCAATGTAAAACAGAGATTGATAATAACACATATATACACACTCGTACACAGTCACACAGTGACCATAAAGTTTGGAAACAGAGACACTATCATTTTACCTGTATCATAATGTGACACTGCTAAACCACTCACATTTATTATGCATATTGCCCATTTTCACACTTAATGGCTACTTCGTATTTATCTTATGGGGGTTATATATATGTGTGTGTGTGTGTGTGTATATACATATCTGTATATGTACAGGGTACCCCCAAAATGTACAGGGTGTCCCAAAAACGTATACACACTTTGAATAACTATTAATTCCAATGGCTTAAATCTGAAAAGAAAAACATACCAATTGAGCTATCAGCTGTTAAAGTGTGTATATATTTTGGGGACGCCCTGTATATATCTGTATTTATAAACACATACATTTATGTAATTAAATATTTGTGTAAGGAACTTAGCATACAGCCTGCCGCACAGTGGCTACTTAATACATGATAGCTGCTGTTCTTCCTTTTTATGCATCTGGCCTCGCTCAGTCTCACATTTGTTAAATGCTTGCTATGTGAGGCTGGAGAGGCGGCTCATGTGCAGAGGGGAGAGAGCGATGTGGACATGACTGACTCTCACAGAAGGCGTCCATGGTGAGTGGTGTGCTGCCAGTGCAGACAGTGCTTCGAATAATAACGGACACAGGAGTGAATTCTTACCAGGGAGATCTAAGTGGTAAGATTTTTACTTTTAGATTAAATTTACAATACAAAGGAATGCACAGGTCTTAAATGTACAATTCAATAAATTTTTTAAAAATCCTAATTTGAAGATATGTTTATTAATTATAGAGAGAGGGGAAGGGAGAGAGGGAGAAAGAAAGAGAGAAACATCGCTCGGTTGCCTCTCAAGACGCGCCCGGACCAGGGATCGAACCTGTAACCCAGGTATGTGCCCTGACAGGGAATGGAACCTGTAAACTTGTTGGTGTACGGGACGACACTCCAACCAACTGAGCCACTTGGCCAGGACACATTCAATGAATTTTGACAGATGTATACACTCGTAACTACCACTGGAATCAAGATAAAGAGTATTTCCCCCCCAAAGCCCCTTGTGCCTCTTCCAGTCAATGCCTACTCCCCAAAGGCAACTACAGCTCTGTTTTTTCTATAATAGATTAGTTTTGCCTGTTCTTCACCTCCACAATGTCTTCTTTATGTCTGACTTCTTTCATTTAACATGGGTGGCAGATTCTGAGCTGAGACTCAAAGCATTGCTAGGAATGAATAACAGTCGGGGTAGGAGAGGGGCATGAGGTCAAGAGAATCGCTTGAGAAAAGGCAGAAGGGGAGAGAGACAAACATAAAGTGCATCTGGGAACGGGGAGTGTGACCACAATAGGGGTGCCCAACAAGGACTAGTGAGAAAGGACGGAAAGGCAGACTGGGGTTTTGTTTTGCAAGGTTTTAAATGCCAGGCCAAGGCATGGGAATGCTATCCAGAAAGCAGTGGGCAGCCGCCAAGATTCCTGAGCAGAAGAGCAGAGTGATGAACTCTGGGATTTCAGAAGGTATGTCTATCCTCCACAGCAGGTAGCATGAAATGGAAGAGTCTGGAGGTCAGGGGACCAGTTGATCATTCATTCAGTCAGTCAGTCTGTCTCCCAACTTTTTATTTTTTAATAACTTTTTTTTAAAAAACAACCCTCACCTGAGGATATTTTTTCCATTGATTTTTAGAGAGAGTGGAAGGGAGAGGAAGAGAGAAAGAAATACTAATATGAGAGAGACATCAATTGGTTGCCTCCTGTATGCCCCTGACCAGGACGGGGAGCCTGCAACTGAGGTACCTGCCCCTGATCTGGGAATCAAACCCGGGACCCTTCAATCCACAGGCCAATGCTCTATCCACTGAGCCAAACCAGCTAGGGCTCCCAACTTTTTCACCAAATAGTCTGTTCATTCATTTATTCATTCACCCAAAATGTATTTATCTCATACTGGGTTTCAATTCCTACTCCCCCTTCCCAAATTCTGGAAAACCCTTGATCTTTTCTCATTAGCACCCTCATTAAATCTTGTTAACATCATTATCCCCATTGAGTATGTCTTTCTTGAAGACCCTACTGAGCAGATTTCACCTTAGATGATTCGTATGTGAGATTAGCCCAGAGAAACAGGAAGGGTTTAAATCAATGAAGGTCAACTCCATACTCTAGAAGAGGGCTGGGCCAGCATTTCCCAAAGTGTGTTCCACAGTGATCACTGGCTCTATGGGTGAGGATGTGGGAGATGATTTCATGGTCATCTCAGTTTAGGAAACTGTGTTAAAAACACAAACAAAACGGGTTTCCTGGCTGCAGGAGTTTCCAGAGACTTGATGTGATGGCTTTGCATTGTTAACTTCTAAGAAGAAGTATGAAGCTTTCCCCAAATGTTTTGATCCCAGAACCTTTTCCACCAGGAACATTCTTGTGTCACCCAGAATGCATCTGTGGGATTCCCTGTGGTTTGGACCCAGGAGAATTATGGAGCAAACTGCCCAGGAAGGTTGAACCAGAGCAAGGAGAGCATGAAGCTGTAAAGAAGGAGCTACTTCCTCAGGAAGATACAGGGAAGGAGGGAAGGAAATGGGCTTCAGTTGAGCCTAGCAGTTGCAAGAAAGTAGGAAGAGGAAAGAAATTCCAAGCTAAGAATGAACTGGCTCAGGGATGGACTGGGGCTGAGAAAGGATATCCATGTTGCAGAATTCCTATGGAAACAATCTTCAACACTGGTTGCATCTAAACCGTGTAATTGCTGGACAGAAGGAAAAGGAGGGAAAAGTTCATGGTTACTGGCCATTGGACATGCAGTGATTGCGAATCAGGGTCTCCCATCACAATCCTACCCCTAAGCTGGCCTCTTTCCTACAGACAGAGGCATGAAGACCACTGAGCTCTGCCCTTCATGCGGCTCAGACAAGTCATCTGCCCTCACTGCGCTTCAGCTCCCCAGAGGTCAAAGGGCTGGAGGACGATCACTGGGCTTCCAGAAGCAGGGGCTGGGCTTTCATGAAAGGTGGGCAGACCTGTGTCTCTTTGCAGTCTGGGCAGAGCTTCACCAAAAAGGCTTCAGTCACGTCTGTACATGAAGCCCTGGCTGGTTGTGCTCAGTGGTTAGAGTGCTGGCCTGTGTACCAAAGGTCACGGGTTCAGTTCCTGGTCAAGGCCATGTACCTGGGTTGTGGGTTCCATCCCTGGTCCCAGTCGGGGCACATGCGAGGGGGTGGGAATGGGGGGGGGCTAGGAGGCAGCCAGTTGATGTGTCTCTCTCACATCCATGTTTCTCTCTCTCTCTTCCCCCCTCCCTTCCACTCTCTCTAAAAATCAATGGAAAAATATCCTCAGTGAGGATTAACAACAACAATAAGAAAAGTTTATACATGAAGTCATGGCTGCAGCGATGTTCTGGAATAAAATGGACTCTGGGTTCAAATCCAATCCTACCATTTACTTTGAACAAATCACTTTAATTCTCTGGGCCTCAGTTTCCCACCAAAAAAAAAAAAAAATGAAACTCATCATATTTTCCCCCATGGTGAAACCAATACTTTTTAAAAATAATAAGTTAATGGGTATAAACTATTTGTCATAGTTTGGACACTAAGGGCTTCATAAAAGATACCCGTGTTTATTGGTTACCACCAATAAATTCCCCTAAAGCCCACTATCTCTGTAAAGGGAAATGTGTTACATTAAAATGGTTAAGTGGTGTTTTATTGTAGGGGGTAAAACTGGTAAAACTAGTTGAAACCAATTCTTTATTTTCTCTAAGTCCCACCTATATTACCCCCCGAGTTCAAACCGACACAAAGGTAACTCAGTGGGACTCTGCCCAAGCAGAGACTCCGATGGGGAAGCGTTCTTAGTCTCAGGGCTACGGACACCTCCAGGTGAGACTGGGGAACTCTCATGGAGTCCTCCAACACGAGAATCTGTGCAATTTGATAATGAAACGAATTTTGCAGAAATCCAGTGGTCGCTAGAGGAGGAAAGGCTTTCCAGAATAGAGGGGTCGACTAAGGTTCTCCCACCAGGCTTCCTTGTGGGAAATATACCTTATGTATTCCCCCCCCCCCCCCCCCCCGCATTGGTGCCCTGCTGGGGGTGACTCAGACTGTGTGGTAGGCGGTGAAAGGGGTGGTCAGAGGTCACTAGATAAAAAGAAAAAGTTCTATTTACCTGGTGGGCCTGTTTACAACAGATCAGAACAGCCTCAGGCTCCAGCAGAAACACCCCTCCCTGGCCATAAACGAATCCATCCTGGTGCAGTGAAAGGTGACGCTTGCCCAAGGCACCCAGGGTGGTTTGGGATTGGCCGGTTCACGGTTCATTGTGATGCGGGCTTGCTTTCCAGCCTCGCCTTCCCTGAGGCCTCCCGGTGGCCCCTGAAAGCCTCTCGGGGTCTTGCAAACAGTTTGTGAGGCTGGGAAGAGTCTGCCTGGAAGCCCAGGACGGTGGCCTCGAGGCCCTGGGATTTGTGAAACATGATCTTGGCAGACAAAGGCATCCAGTACTAATTCTTTTTTCCTTCTGTTTTCTTTCCTTCAAAGTCATAGATCTTAGATAGCTGGAAAGAACCGGAGTAACCTTCAAACCCAAACCTTTCTGTTCACAGAAGAAACACTAGCTCAGAGAAGGGAGTTCACCTGCCTAAGGTCCACACAGCCAACGAGCGGCAGAGCTGAAACAAACCCTGATCTCTTGACCCTGGGTCCAGTGCCCTCTCTCCCACTGCAGCACAATAGGACTGATTACAGCTCTGTCCCAGGCACTAGGACATAAGTGCTGCACCTGCATTAAACCCTCACAGACTATGAGGGAAATACTATTATCCCCATTTTACAGATGGGGAAACAGACTCAGAGAAACAAATGATAAAGTTCGGGGTCTCAGCAAACAAGCTGAGCCAGGCGTCAAACCCAGGTCTGTCTAGAAGCCTGAGGCTTGTAACACTAAACTATCTATGGCACATTCAGCTTTTTAAGTTGAGGGCCTTAACTTTCAACACCCCCAGATCACCTCAGAGGCTTTACGGAGCCCCCAGGGACTGGAGAGTGAGAGTGAAACAAAAGGCTCCCCCAGACTGGTCCCGACCAGATGGGGCTGGGGCTGAGTCGTCACTCAGTCCAAGGGCAGCCAAATGAAATACTGTGACCCAGTATCAGGTCATCAGTCAATTCAGAGGCCTCTAGTAGGTTTTGAAATATGGCCAAACAGCCAAAGCCACCTGCTAGAGAGCCAAGTCCCTGTCAGCTGCCTATCAAGACTCTTACGTTCTTGGAGGTTTCCTCAAGGCCCTTCCATGGGTAATACTAGGGTGTCGGCATGTGACCTCAATAAGCAGGAGGATGCCACTGACTGAGCTTTATTGTGAAAGGGGAGAGGGTTGAGGCTCACGGAAGCATCTCTTTAGGGAGAGTTGTGGAGGCATGACTCAGACTCCGAAGGAGCCTGGGCAGAGAGGAACACTCATGTTCATCTCCCCTCCGAAGCCGAGGAACCTGGTGACTAACCTCCATCACCAGGCACACCTGCCCTGGGCTGAGTCCCCTGGGGAGCACAGGAAGAGACAGGAACTCACTGTTTCCCTGGAGAGGCACGGTATGCCCATCCCTAATGATAACAACAATAGCTGACATTATCGGGACTCCCAGAGCAAGAGAAGTGCGAAATGCTCTGCCTGTGTTACCTCATTTAATCTTCGCAAAACCCTGCAAGGTAGGAGTGATGCCTACCTTGATGAATAAACTAGGGTGCAAAGAGATCAAAAGACTTGTCCAAGGTCATACAAGTAGTAAATGGTAGAGCCAAGATTTGAACTCAACTAGTTGGGTCCAGAATCCAAGCTCTCAACTACAAGTGTGTGTGTGTGTGTGTGTGTGTGTGTGTGTGTGTGTGTGTGTGTGTGTGGTGTGTGGTGTGTGTGTTGGGGCAGGTGCTTTGCAGGACAAATTCCTGCCTCACCTGGAAGGTGAGACTGGGGAACTCTCATGGAGTCCTCCAACACGAGAATCTGTGAAATTTGATAATGAAACGAATTTTGCAGAAATCCAGTTGTCGCTAGAGGAGGAAAGGCTTTCCAGAACAGAGGGCCTGATTGGGGTTCTCCCACCAGGCTTCCCTGTGGGAAGGAACAGACCTTACCCATTTCTCTGCGCAGCCTGTGCTACAGATGCTTGACCAGAGCAGATCCTGTTTACTGAACAGCTGCTTGTTGAGAAAGCAGAGTGGTGGTTCTGGGCCAATGCCAGCTTGGCCTGATCAAGTTCTCTAAGTCCAGCCTCTCTAAGTCTCAGTTTCCACATCTGTAAAACAGGTGGTGACTGTATCTAAATCCTTGGGTAGTTTTAAGGATTGAGGGAAACAGGGCAGGTCAAGTGCTTGGCACAGAGTCTGGTACACAGTTAAATGCTCAAAAAATGGGAGCATGGGGAGATTGGTGGTGACTTCTGAGTGGCTGCCTTCTGGAGGGGACAGCCAAAGGGCCTCATCTTAGTTCTTCCAGGCCAGTTTCTAAGTCTTTCCCCTTCTGCTCAACCACCTGCCCCAAACTTACAGCCTTAAAAATCTTCCTGGCAGGCCAGCCTCGGACTTAGAGAAACCCTCACCTGAATGTCCAAGGTCCAAGGTTGAGCACTTAACCCCTCACAGGGCCTCTGCCTTCCTAAGGTGTGGGGCCCAGAGGCCCTAGCAAATCTCTCCCTCTCATCCCCCCTCCAGTGGGATCTAAACAAACACCAGGGCAACCTTTGAGGGAATAGAAGGGGGCTTATGGGTTACTTGTGCCTACTTGAACCTCTCTGAGCCTGGGAGCAGACCCTGCCCAGTCCTGCGCTACCCACTCCACCCTAGCCCACCTCACTCTAACCAAGAGGCAGCTCTGACCCCAGATACTCACTCCCTCCGGCTCAGCACTGGGCCCGGGGCCCCAGGACCCTCTCTGTCCAAGCCAGGCATTGGGCATTTCCCCCTATAGTTCCTCAAGGAAACCCTCACTCGAATCCTCCAAGTCCCCAGTTTGACCCCTAGAGATAGATGGAAGAGGGAGAAATACATTTGTAGTGTCTGTCATTGTGGTGGGGCGGGGGGTGGGGGGGAGGGGTAAGCAGGTTTTCTCAGCGAAGCCCTCTTGTATTTGGAAGTGGCAGTATCTTGTCTACTGGCCTTTTTAAGGTGCAGAGTGGTGGTGGCCTGCAACAGTGGGTGAGCTGCTAGGGTCCCAGGCCAGGTCCCTGGGAAGAGTGGGCTTGTGGGGCGGAGCCAGCTGGATTCTGTTATTTCCAGGGAGCCCCCAATTTTTATGATATTCTCGTGTGTATTTTTCCTGTACCTTCTCTAGTCACATAAATGGGTTTTAAAAATAGGAATGGACCAATTTTCTAAAGGTAAGTGAAATACTTAAAGGGCCCTACCTGGTTTGACTCCGTGGATAGAGTGTTGACCCTATCCAGGCTGAAGGGTCCTGGGTTCAATTCCAGTCAAGGACTCATACCTCCGTTGCAGGCTCGAATGGGGCGCATGCAGGAGGCAACCAATCAATGTATCTCTCTCTGTGTCTCCTCCCTTCAATGGAAAAATATCCTCGGGTGAGACCCAGCTCAGAAACTTCCTGGAAATAACCTTGGGTCCATTGTTTCATTTCTGGATCTCACCTTTTCCATTTTGAAATAAGGATAACGGTACTTCCTTACAGGGTCATTGTGAGGATTGAATGAGATTACACACTGAGCCCAGTGCCTCACACATAGTAAGGACTCACAGTGCTACCAATTGTGCTGTAAGCTCAGGAAATAACTTCCATGGTGCTAAGGGGCCTGCCGTAGCATCCTTTTACACTGCGGCCCAGTGTGCACCTATAGTCAGGCTTCTAACTTACCTCACTGAGCCTCTGCTGAAAGGCATTTATATTCATTCTAATTTTTCAGGATTATAGCCAGTGCTCTGATGCATATCCTTGCAGATAACTCTTTGCACACAGAGATTATTTGCTTAAACTGAATTCCTGTGAGTGAAATTGCTAGATCAAAGGATGATCTAAGCTCTGGCTGGTTTGGCTCAGTGGATAGAGCGTTGGCCTGCGGACTGACTGAAGGGTCCCAGGTTCAATTCCCATCAAGGGCACATACCTGTGTTGCGGGCTCCACCCCCGGTGGGGGCGGGGGCGAGCAGGAGGCAGCCAATTGATGATTCTCTCTCATCATTGATGTTTCTAACTCTCTTTCCCTCTCTGAAATCAATATATATATACATATATATTTTAAAAGTTGAGCTAAAATCTGAGGCCAAAGTTTGTACTGATTCACTCACTCCAGCAAGGAGAGAGGTTTCCCCTCACCCGTGCCAGAACTGGGGTTTAGCATTTTCGTTCATCCTTATCATCTTTATTTTTATTTTTATTTTGTTTTTTAAAATATATTTTATTGATTTTTACAGAGAGGAAGGGAGAGAGAGATAGAGAGCTAGAAACATCAATGAGAGAGAAACATCGATCAGCTGCCTCCTGCACATCTCCTTCTGGTGATGTGCCCGCAACCCAGGGACATGCCTCCGACCGGAATCGAACCCGGGACCCTTCAGTCCGCAGGCCGACGCTCTATCCACTGAGCCAAACCGGTTTCGGCATCTTTATTTTTTTAAAGCTGCTTGTTTGTTTCCAGGTTATTGGGAGACTCTTGTTGTTGTATTTTAAAGGGAGCTTTTAGGACAACTTTAGACCCCATAACAATTCCTCACGTCCAAAGGACCTCTGGAAGGAATGTAGGTGATGCTATTGGCAGAACTGTGATAAAAATCTAAAGTACAGAACGTAAAGGGGCCTAGAGGCTGCCCACTCCTTGTCCGGACCCTCCACAAGCACAGCTTCCAGGTCCTCCCAGGCCTTCCATTAGGGCCCTATTCTCTATGTAGGGTGTGTGGCCTCTCCCTCCACGTAAGTCCAGTGGCAGAGTAGAGAGTACGATGAAACACTTCCAGAGCTTTAGATGTGCACCCAGGATAGTACTGCTGGGACCCATTAGGATCAATAATGATATCTAGGGTGAACTTTATCCAAAATCTGAGGTCCTGGTCCGAACTCCTTCGCTTCAGTAGGGGAGCTTTCTCTAAGCCTGCTTACCTATCAAACGGGCCCAATAATACATGCTCCTGCCCGTGCTTTCTCAGAGGAGATAAAGCCTAGGAAGACACTTTGTAAACTGAAAAGCGCTTTGCACGCGGAAGGGACTGTCGTTTAGGGGAGAGCCAGTGCTGAGTGCTGGGTATTGAGGCTGGTGCTCACCTGTAACACCAGCTATGATTTACTGTGTTCCTACTACTTGCCATTGGCTTTCCGTTGAGATCTTATTTAATTTAGTCCTCAGGCCAACCCACCGAGGGATGGTGGGAAGCGTACTGAAACTTACGGAACTGTGTCACTGGGCCAAATGTGTATACCAATTAGAGGGAGAGTAGGAATTCAAACTACTAGTGGGAGGTCTTCTCTGGGGGGTGGGGTTAGAACAGCTGATTTGCCTAGAATGTCAATTATCTTGTGTAAATTATATGCATCCCTCCATTTTTCATTTATTCAACATACACTTATTGAGCATTTATTACATTGAGACCTGGGACAAGTGCCACGTGAAATTTGTTTTTCCTTCTGTGGTGTCTACAGTCCAGAGCTTACAAATCCTTCCTCCATTATAAAACCTATCAACAATCTATCTACTTTTCTTCTTTCCATTCTTCCTTCCCTCTTTCCTCCTACCCGCCCGTCCATCCTAGGCTTTGTTCCAAAAAGGAATTCGAGAGACTTAAAGGACTACTGTCATGGCTTGTGCTAAGGCATACCTCGGCTTGATTCTATCTCTGTCACTAAGTAGGTAGCCAAGTGACCAGTTACCTCTCTTCACTGAGTCTGTTTCTCTTCTGTAAAGTGAAGATAATGACAACTTCTTCCTAAGATGCAAGATAATTCCATGATCTACACATAAAGCCCCTATAACTGTGCCTACCACATACTAAGGACATGTGTTATCTCCTTTAATTCTCATAACAATCATTTCATGAAGGAGGAGCTCAGGTACCAAGGAAGTGAAGTTGCTTGTCCACGATCTTAGACAGTTAACTCCAGAATTTACACCCTGTAGTAACTTCGCCAACACTCCAGGAGTCAAGTCTGTCTCCTGGGTGGATAATGTGACCCTATTTTACAGGGAGGAATGAGATGACATATCTAAAGCAAGTATCATAGAGTAAGTGCTCAATAAATGATAATTTTAATTAAGTCAAGATCAGGTCTGATTCCTGAACTCACTGCTTAGAGCCTGAAGGGTGGGCGGCCTCCATTCTCCATTTATGTGCTTCATAGGGAAACTCTGAGCCAGGTTTCTGAGTTTTTACTATCTTATCTGCACTTTTGTTCCAGGAAAAATAGGGACCATTTAGTCAATGAACATTTATTTTGGCTTAATAACACTTAAACTGGGGTTTTGTATTAGAATTTCTAATGATAAAAGCAATGCAAGATTAATGTAGACAACTTGGTTGGGGAGAGGAATAGGAAAACATTTACATTCTATCACTTTGGTGCCCACAGAGAAGCACCATTGACATTTGAGCATTTGTCCTTTTATTTATTTATTTTATTATTTTTATTTATTTTTTAAATATGTTTTTATTGGTTTCAGAGAGAGGAGGAGAGAGGGAGAGAGGGAGAGAGGGAGAGATGGAAATATCAATGATGAGAAGGAATCACTGATCAGCTGCCTCCTGCATGCCGACCCAGTCATGTGCCCTGACCGGGATCGAACTGTGACCTCCTGGTTCATAGGTTGATGCTCAACCACTGAGCCATGCCAGCTGGGCCATTTCTCCTTTTAATCGTTTCATATAGGTCAATGGATTTGTATCACATCTTAGATAACTATAAAGTCTTAAAGTGTTAGAAAAGGAAGGGCTGTCAGCACGGCCATCACATCCAATAATGCAAGTCCTGTATTGTAAATGGCACTGTACTGTGCAGTGCACAACCTTCTGGATATGTAAACTCTTAACACGTACCTTAGTGGTCCTAACCTTTACTCCTCCCAATATGGCAGGAGTGTCACACGCTTTTCAAACAGTGGCTCACGGGCAGTCATAATCCTGGAACGGACAGGGAGGGATGAAGGGCTTTGCCTTCCCTTAGGGGAGCAGATCACAAAGTCTGGAGGAAGAACGTTTCTTTTCCAGAAGTAATCTAGAAGAGAAAACCTAGATGATTTAACATGCAACTCTGCCCTTATGGCGAATCACTAATCTTGTCTTGTATTACATAGAGGGAAACTGAGGCTCCGAGAGAAGAGATTTTCCCAGTCACACAGCTGGTAAGGGGCCAGTGGTCAGGCGGAACTTGACCACAGGACAGTCCCTAACATAGTCTAATCCTAAAGAATGGAGGCAGAAAGATGTGTGTTCAAATCCCAACTCTTTCACTTATTAGTTTTTTACTTTTAACAAATCACGTAATCCCTCTGAGTACCAGTTTCTTCATCTGTAAAAGAGGTAACAGCTTCCTTATTAGGTTTAAACAGCCGTGGGCCAACTATGGCCCGCGGGCCGGATTCGGCCCGTTTGAAATGAATAAAACTTAAAAAAAAAAAAAAAAAGACCGTACCCTTTTATGTAATGATGTTTACTTTGAATTTATATTAGTTCACACAAACACTCTATCCATGCTTTTGTTCCGGCCCTCCGGTCCAGTTTAAGAACCCATTGTGGCCCTCGAGTCAAAAAGTTTGCCCACCCCTGGGTTTAAATGAGAATTAAATGAGAAGGAAAAAACTTTCTTAAAAATTATCAAGTGCTGTGTGTCAGGTTCTGCACAATGCAACTCATATACATTATCTCATTTAATCTCCACAATACTCCTATGAGGGGGATACTATTTTTATATCCCTTTTACGGTGAGAAAACTGAGGCTCAAAAAGATGTCCTGTGCCTGGTATCACATAGTAGTTGAGTTGGGATTTAAACCCAGGTCTGTCAGTTTTGGAGCAATACTATCAGATAACATGGTAACTTCCAGCATAGTGCTTGTAACATGCAAACACGAAATAATGAGTAGCCATCACTATTTACTGTTATTATCGTGAATATAATTATTATGTTGCATGCGATTGGCTCGCCTCTGTTTTCAAGCTCTTTAGCCAAGAATCCAAGAACTGGGCCGACCCAAGAAGGGGAAGAGATGCCAGCCCAGCCTAGCCCTGTCCGAGACCACTAGTCCCTCCATCCTGCCCAGGATGCCTTCTGGAGCATTCCCGTATGTGGAGACACAGAAACCCTCTGCTCCATGACCTGGGCCTCTGCTGATCTCTGCAGATGGGTGCAGGCGATTAAAGAGGCAAGATCCAGAGGCAGAGGGAGAGGACCCATTTTAAAAAGCCCAGCGAGCACAGACATGCCACCTGAATCCCAGTCTCCACCTGAGCCCAGCCAGTATGAGTCACCCCCAGAGCCCTTAACCTGTGAATTGCAACACGCTGACAGAAACTCCACAGCCTTCCAGGTGGGCAGACAGATAAACAGACAAGTGTGCCATCCTTTGAGCTGCAGTGAGCTCTGCAGTGAGCTCTGCAGTTACGGTTCGCACGAAAAGGCCCTCCTACCACCAATAACCTCCCTGAAGCAGTTGGACACTCAGGCTCCGCTCTCGGATCACATCCCAACTCTAGCTCTACCATCTCCAGGCTCATCTTGAGTGACTTATTTGATCACTTAGTACTTCATTTTCCTCATCTCTAAAACAAGGATAAGAAAAGTGCCTATCTCAAAGGGCTGTTGTAAGGATTAAATGAGACAGTGGAGGAGGCTTAGCACAATGTGGTATATTGAACACCTAACTGTATGCCAGACAGTGTAGTAGGCACTGGAGATTCAACAGTGAACAAGACAGACAAGGTCCTTGCTCTTATGGAGTGCACATTCCAGAAGAGAAAACAGACAATAAACACTAAGAAAACGATCAGAAAGTCCTGCGGGCCTTGCAGAGAACCAAAATAAAGTGAAGAGACACGGTGACTAAATGTCAAGGGCAATCGGGGCGGAGAGGCCTGCTCGGAGGAGGTGGCTTTATTAGCAATTGTAATGACTGCTTACTGTATTTGTCAGTTCCCTGAAGACTGCCCCCACACAGCCTCCAGTGAGGAACCCACCTCTGACAGTTTTCAAACCTAGGACCCCCTCTCCACAGGCCTGACCCCATCCCAAGAGGGCTCCTTTGGATTCTGACTTTACCCCGAACACCTCTATCAAATTGGCAGGAGTAACTGAAACCTCGCCTTCCCCCGAGAGAAAGGAGTGGGCCAAGGCAAGGCTCTCAGGGAGGCAAAGCAAAGAAATAATTTGCCAAAAGAGAAGGGGGCGGAGGGGAAGACAGAAGGAGAGAAAGGGGGAAAAAAGATGCCAAGATCTTTGGCTTAAATTTAATTTCAAATTAATCCTGGTGTAAGCTCTGAAGAAAGCTCTAGCCTTCTCCTGTTTGTGTTTGTGGATCTTCTGGGTTTACCAACCTTGTTCTTACAGAGACAGCTCACGGTGATTATTCCACAGCTACTCAGTCTAACAGAAGGCTGATTTCTCCTGTTTCCATTGCGGCATGCCGCACTTATTAGAATTTGTGAAATGACCAGCTTGCTAAGGCTTTGGAGGTGGCTGACTTCAACTTTTCCATCCCTTCCGTGCTGGCCAAAGGTATGTGGTTTGCTTACATCTCATTCAGATCTGTATCACAGCAAATAAAAGGTTGCCACCCACCCTACTCCCCCACCCCATGCCACCCACACATACACACACCCCAGATTGTAAACTCCTCCAGAAGCATTCATCCTGTCTTTTTAGCCTATGTCTCCCCAGACCCAGAGTAGGGCATGGTACACAATAGGTACTCAATGAATGTCTGTTAAATTGAGGCCGCTGGGTGAAGCTCAAAGGGATAGCCAGACTTGGAGTAAGGTGCCTGGTTCAGATCTGGGCTCTGACAACTCACTAGCCCGTGCCCTTGGGCAAGTCACTTCACCTCTCTGGCCTCCATTTCCTCATCTATAAATGTGACAATAATCTGGGGGAGGGGGATTTACACAGAGACCCACCAGGTAGAAGATCTCTCTCCTTTGAGAATTCCCCAGTGGTTGTGAAGTATGATGCTGGGGGAAGAAGGGGGGCAAAAGAATTGGGGGGAGATGTTCCTGGGTAGCTAGAATACAAAACCAGAAACAGGAACTGAAATTTCCTTCAGCCAAGTATCTGTTTGTCACTGTACTTTTCCTCTAGCTATCTTCTTTCCAACATTTTTCCCCTCCCTCTCTCCTCCCTCATCTCCACCCCCCACCCCCTCACCAAGGAAGGAATTGGCCAGCTCCACCCAGCCGGCCCCCATGGCTCCGCCCCCAACTCGGCAGGCCAAGAGTTAACAGCTGCACCTGTTGAGGTATACCTGCTGTCGCCCGGCACCTGTGCCTGTAGCCAATCAGCACCAGCGCTGCCAGGAACCTACCTGTCAGCAAAATCCCGACACTCCAACCCCAACATAAATCAAACACTTCCCTGGACAGGGAATGTCTGTGTCAGGCAAGAAATAGAGTCAAGAGCAGTCAGCAGAGTCTCGGGTGCCGGTGCCTGTCGTTGGAGCCTGGGAGCCAGGAAGATGTCGAATGAACTTGAGTGAGTAAACATCGGTGGATGCCTGGCGCTCTCTGAGCGTGGAGGCTGGATGGGATTTCCAGAAGGGGAAAGAGCAGGGAGGCCGCCGGCGCCAGGATTCACAGAGCAATTTGTACGGGTAAATGAATGGGCTGAGGATCTCACTTTGGCGTGTAGAGGCAAGCACCGTCTCCAGTGAGAGCTGAGTGTTTCCCTGGGAAAATAGTTTTGTGTTGTTGGTGTTTTTTTTTTTTCTTTCTCTCTCTGCTAAGCAGTTTCGAACCAGGTAGGGAAACACAGGACTGAAACTGACTGCGGCTTTCAGCACCACTTTCAGATACACTGAAGGGGCCTTGGAAATCAGAGACAGCCCCCATTCCTTCTGGGCTTTCTATGTTCTTGCCAAAAGAAACTTCTCTGAGGTGGTTCTAAGAGCTGCCTTAGGCAGAGAGCTGGATTTCTCCAAAGGGACTTGTTTGTTGGGTTGGAACAGTCTCAAGTGGGACGGTTACAGTGTGATGGTTAAACATACCCACTCTGTAGTCTGTATGTTCAAATCCAGGGTCTGCTCCTCATGAGCTGTGTGATCTTGGATAAGTCATTTAACTTATCTGAGCTTCATTTTCCTCACCTGAAAAAATGGGTACAGTAATGCTTTGTTGGATCCTTGAGAGTTAAGTGTGAAAGAGGTTGTAAAATGCTTAGCAAAGAGCCAAGGTCTGAGGACGCATTCGATAAAATGTGGTTGATTTTATTCGGAGGCAGTTCTAAGGCTGAGGTAGCTGCGATGTGGTTTTCAGTGAAGTCATCTCTATTAACTGGCAGGATTCTGGTGCCTTCCTGCCCACATCTGGGATTTAGAATCCCCACTGGCTGATGCTGACCACCCCCTGCTTGGTGTCTGGACCTCAGAGAAGGTGGGATGAGGCTGGGATTCTGGGCTGCTTTTTAGCTTGGCTTAAGGGAGCTTTCAGAAGCCAGGCTTCTAAAACACACCTCTTCCTGCCACCCTCAGAGGTGAGTGGGCAGAGACAAGGTTTGAACAATCTTTTTTTTCTAGCTACTCCTCAATAGATTGTTTTTAAAACGTGAAGACCTGAGGGCAGAGCAGTTGGTGGGTCCTGACTGCAGAGTGTTCTGTGAGACCAGCTAGCTCTTAGGTTAGCCACCTACGTTCCTACTACAATCACTTGGCATCAGATTTCTCTTGAATGAATTCCCTGGAGTTGACAATGTGTTGACAACTGGAATTAGAGCAGGGGCACTGGAACCGATATCTGGGTTCAAGTCCCAGCTCTGCCACTTCTTAGCTGTGTGACTTGGGGCAAATCACTTCTCACTCTCAGTTCTCTCACCTGTCAACTGTGGCCATAGTGGTCCCCACCTCCGGGAACTGTTGGGGGAAATCCAACAACTTTTAAAAAGTGATCAGTTTAAAACCTGGTAAACAGCAAGCTAATAATACTCTTGGTACCTCATATACAAATACCCTATCAATGAACATTTCTGAACTTTTTGCTTCCTATTTTTCCACACTTCGAAAAAATAAAAATTTGTGATGTGTCTCTAGTGCACATAGATCTGGGGCTTAAAACTGCAGAGGCTGCGGACAGAAATCTACTCATTGATGCCCCTTAGGGGGTAAGTGTCCTGAAGCTGGGCTGCTCCAACAGAAAGGCTTCCTGTTTTTCTCTTCCATAATGGTTTGAGTTTGAAGTCAGATCCGCTGACAGTTGAGGCTTCTCCACGTGGGGTGGGGTGCGGGGACCTGAGCCTGCAGAGTAATTGCAGACCGACTCCGAAGCCAGCATTTAAGATTACAATGACAGAGCCCCAGTGCCTGGGGGCTCAGCTGCCCTTACGGTGTGTGGGTGGGGGGAGGGGGGCGTGGGGGGGGGGAGTAGGGTTCAGGGCATCAAGTGCTTGGTTTGCAGGTTTCGAGTGGCTGCTGCTGGTGCCTCTTTCCCCTAAAAAGTGCCCAGGGAAGGACTGATCCTGGAGTCCATCCTGAGGCCCATAGAAAGCAGGATTTGCATATGACTCCAAATTCTGTCACTTACCAACTGCAGGGTCCTGGTGAATTTCTTTCTCCTTACTGACCCTCAGTGTCCACCTCTGTCCCGTAGGGACGATACACACCTACCTGGCGGGGGGACAATGGGCTCCGTGCGTGGGCCACTCGGTCCAGAGTAGGAGCTCCATGAGCGCGAGCCCGATTGCTAGGCCTCTGGTGGAAGGCCCGCTGCCAAGGCCGGGTCTTGACGTGCATGGAGGCCGGGGCGGCGCGGTGAGAACCCAGCTGCAGGCAGCTGGCGGGTGGAGCGCGGGGACTTTCATGTGGCCGGGCCCAGCCCGCTGGGGAGCGTGGGCCAGCCTCCAGCCCTCCGCCTGCGCCAGCACTGCCGCCAGCCCGTGGCCTTTGGCAGCCCGGGGCTAGAGCGGGTCGCAAGGGATGTTGGGGCGGCGGGGAGCACCGGAAGTCGCTGCCGGAAGTCTTCCCCTGGCGGCAGGCGCCTGCGCACTGGCCGCCGTCGGGGCTACAGACCTGGCAGCCATCGCCTGGGCCTTAGCCGGGGTGCCCTCCGGGACCCTTGGAGCTCTGTGTGTAGGGGTGCCGAGGGCATACTGTGTGCCAGGCGCCCCTGTGCTATTTCATCTTGCCCCTCGAGGAAATGAGAGTTCTGAGCAGAAGTGATGAGCACATAGTAGGTCCACCGAATGGAGAGGGAAGTGAGCGAAGCCCACCCGCATTCCCCTCTACAACCTCGCGGGGTCCACAGCCCGGGCCCCCACGGCGACTGGAGTCTTCTCCTTCCCCAAAGCCTTGGAGAGCCGCGACCCAGGGTGGGGAGGGGCCCAGAACCTCCCAGTCTGCGGCCTCGGGCCTCAGCGAGACTCCATCTGATTTCCAGGAGCGCTGTCTCCAGACGGCCTGGAGCGCTGAAAGAGTTAACCAGGAACGCCTCCCCGCTGTGGTTTTGTGGTCGAAACCATGATTGCCAGGAGCAAATTTTTGTCGTGCACAAGGTGTGTTATTAAAAGTCGGAGTTACGCTGGTGGTGAATGAAAAGTTAAAAGCCCTCATTAAGCCCGGGCTGTAAAACAGGCGGCCTGGGCGGAGAGGCTGAGACAACCCTAACGGCGCTGGCGACCCCGGGCACGGGCGCGGGACACACGCCGGAGGCTTCTGCCACTTCCAGTGAGGGCCCCCCGACGGGTGTCTGGAGCCTACCGGGTCTCCGGGATCCACACCGAGGAAAAGGAGGGGGAGGAAGGGCCGCAGGGCTGAAGCCCAATTAGCATAGTCGGAGCTCTACCTGGTGAAAACAAAAATAACAGTCATCCATTTATTGAGCGTGGAATCCACTGCAGACACAGTGTCCAGTGCTTGATAAATGCATTCTTTCCTTTAACTCTCCCAATAATCCAAGGAGGGGTGGGGAGTGTAAGTGCAGTTTTGCAAAGAAGGGGATTGAGGCTTGCCTCCAGCTTGCCCAGGATTTCACGGAACAGCTGGGATCTTAACCCAGGCGCCGGAAGGATGCTGCACACCAATATGCCTCCCTGCTTGTAACTGCAGAGGAACTGAAAAAAGGAGGTGTGCCACACTGTTAAGTGATGATCTCTGAGTGGAGGAATACAGGTGAATTCTCGGATCTACTTCCAGTTGTTCCCATGTGTTATGCATTGTGTTTTACAAACCTACGTTACTTTTGAAATGGGAAGGGGGAGGAGAGGAAGTAATTTTTAAAAGAGAAAATTATTGGTTTACCTAAAAACAGTATTCTTAAAGTGTGGTTTCTGGACCATGATCATCGTCATCATCATCATCATTCCCTGGGAACTTGTTAGAAATGCAAATTATCAGCCCCACCCCAGACCAACTGAATCAGAACCTGGGGGAGGGGGGCAGCGGCAGGGGTAGGACTCAGCAGTGTGTGTTTTAACAGGCCCTCCAGGTGATTCTGATGCATGTTCAAGTTGAAGAACCATTGGCCTAGAAGTCCTGGCAGAGAATTGGGAGGCAGGATTTTCCCAGATCCACCGCTGACCTGCAGCGTAGTTGCTGAGTCAGCAGGCTGAGAACTTCGCTGGTGTTTGAGCCCAGCTCTGCCCTTACAGACTGGGTGACATTTGGTTGAGCTCCTTCACCTCTAGAAGTGTCAGTTTCTGCATTTACAAAGTGACAGTAATAACACCCACCTCCCATGGGCATGTATGAGAAGGAAAGGCACAGGGCCTGACCCTATTAAATAACTTGGCTCCTTTCCCTCCCCTTCTCTTCCCTCTCCTTTCTGGAATTCAGCTTTCTGGTTTGTAAAATGGAACAAATAATCTTGGCTGGCTGCCTCCCTCTCTCTATTCCTTTTGCCTCCTCAAAGGGTCAGAGCAGATGATCTAGTGAAGGTTCTGAAGGACAATTATCTCACCAATATTTGGTGTCTTTTCACTGGACTTGATAGGAGGTCAGCAAGAACTGGGAACTTTTGAGGGCAGAGACTGTGGTGTTTACCTTTGTGTCCCAGTACGCAGCACAGGGCCTGTTACAGTGACTGTTTGTAGAATGAATCAGTGAGTGAATGAATGAATGAAAAGATGTGGCAGCCTGGGTTTAGAGGTAGATTTTAACTGCTTTCGCAACTTTATTGAACAATAGAAAAAAAAATAGGAAAATTAGACAGGAAGCCAAGAGGAGAATAGAGCACAAAAGAAAAATTCCCACAGAAGAATTTTTCCAAGGGAAAGTGAGTTTCTGGTATAATTAGGAAATGGCATATAATTAATCTACATGCAGCTGGAAGCGTTGGCTGGAGCCTGACGGCCCTCAACTTACCCACCTTGATCCAGATGATGACGCTGGCAGTGTTTGTCCCTCTTATCTGGGCATCTCCAAGCACCAGGTCTTCTTCTACCACTAGGAAGAGATGAGCCCACTTATAGGTGGGAGAAAGTGAGGCTGTGGGTTGCCATGCAATATGCTGGGGGCTACCCCACTAAGTATTAGTAATAATAATAATAATTCACATTACTATGTGCTGGCACTATGCTGATTACTCTACCTGCATTATCTCATTGCATTTTCCAACAGTGACACCTCACAGAGTTGTTGTCAAGATTAAATAAAACAATGACTAGAAATTGTTGTGTCAGCACCTGGCCCTTGGTAAGCCCTCAATGAACAGTAGCTATCATAATAATTCTATGAGGTTAGTACTCTCATCTTCCCCCATTTGACAGGTTGAAAAAACCCCCGAGGCACAGAGAGGTCAGGTTGCACCAAGTCACACAGCTAGTAAGTAGCAGAGCTGGAACCCAGGTCTGTGTAGGGTTGAGGCCCACCCCATAACATGAATTGATACCATCTCATTGAAACTAGAATCACTGCAGAGTCATGCCTTATGCTCTGCATGACTGAAGCCCCCACAGGAGCCCCCAGCATGTGACAAGGCACATTTCACAACCTGTGCATCCAGAAACCAGATGGGCCACTGGCAAGCATGAGAACCCTGGAGCACTCCTGTCATGCTCAGGAACACCTCGCATGGGGTTGACTGAAAAATGATTCCTCCGTGAGCAGTTGTGCCAGGGCCTCCCTGTGGGTAATTAGCGAGTGTGATTGATCACTGCTGATGAGACTGGGTGGCTCACAACAGGGTTTGGCAAGTCATTGGGTGTATCTGGGTGTCAACACCCAGCTCAGGTGGCCCATGGAACTCTTCCTCCTCAGGTTGGAGGGCGGTGGGGTCCAACATGCTGAATTTGTCCTGTGCCAGGATCTCCTTGGGTGGGGCTTGAGGCCACCCCCTTGGTAGTGAGTTTTCTTCCCCCTTCTAAAAAATTGAGTAAGTCCTTATTTTTCCATCTCTGAATCACGGAGATGCCTTTGAGATAGCGCAGTGACTGAGCTAAGTACTGGATAGGAAGCTAGGAGACTTGAGTCCCAATCCTGTTATATCCTTAGGCAAGTCACACCTTCTCTCTGGAATGAGATTTCTAAGGTCTCTGCACCTTAAATTGCTAGAATTCTAACAAAAGGGGAAAAAAACCAAAAGGCTTCAACTAATGGCTGAGATACATTGACTTAGCCGAACTGGGAGTTTTAAGTGGCTCAGCCAGAAAGCAATGGGAATTTAGAATCCAAAGGGACTTGTTGGGATGAAGCCCCACTTGACCACTGTAGGTTCCCTCTGGTGCCTAGAATGATGCATTTTGGAGTTGGAGGCTCAGAATCTGGCTGGGCATGGCGCAGCCAGTACCTCACCCCTCCCATGCTGTGGGTCGGGGTGAACTTCTGGGGAGAGGTCCTATCCACATCAGAGTCCCTGCTTGTGCCGTTTGCAATTCTCACAAGCGAGGGCTAAGAGGCCTCAGGAAGTGAGGCCTATCAGGGATATGCCCAAGCTCCACTCTCTTCATTTTGTATCCAACTCTCTCTCAGAAGAGAAGCCAGACCAGGGACACTCTAAGGATACAGCCTTGTGAAGGTTCTTGATGCTGGAAGCCAGAGATTTGTGCTCTATGCTTGATGCCATGAGATACCAGCTGGGTGGCCTTAGACAAGCCAGTGGCCTCTGTGTGGCTCTGTTTTTCCTGCTATCAAATGGGGATAGTCATACCTTCCCTCCTTATCTATAGGGGTGTTGCAGGATCAGAGGTGATGACAAATGTATGAGAAACATGTTGAAGAATATAACACACTATGCAAATGTGAGGGATTATCAAATCTCAGACTTGAGTTTCCTCCTCCGTGGGCTGGCCTTCCTTGAAACAAGGAAACGTATGCAAAGGACCTGCCTCACACCTGACACATAGTAGGGGAAGAAGCTCTGGGAGCTGTCCCAGGCTTATGCCTTTGATCTTGCCTTTCTTCTCATCTGGGAGGTCTAAAGTCCGCCCAATTCACCTCCATGCTCACTCTTCCCCTCTAGCCTTTTTCTCAACCAACATCCAGTCACTCCCCAGAGTTCAGGGAGTCAGACACACCCCTGCTTCTTTTCCTTCATAGCTTTCCTCACCTATCTGATTTTAGCTGTTTGTTTTTGTGGTCATGTCTGTCTTGCTGCCGCTAAAATGCAACCTCTTCAAAAGCAGGGATGACCTTATTGTCTTGCTTAGGGCAAGACCTAGAACATAGTAGTAACTTAGTAAATTTTTGTTAAAGTGAGGGATGGATGATGGATGGTTAGGTAAATAGATGCCTCCCAGAATTTTGTATTTTCCCCCTCTCTTTCCATCCCTTCTTGGAAACTAGTAGTTTGATGGAAAGGTGTCTAGTGTTGAGTCAGTTCCCAGGCCAGATCTCAGGAGGCTTGGCTTTGAAACTCATTGGCCAGTCCCCTGGAACAGGTCACCTGTTGTCTATTTCCTGGTCTATAAAATAGAGATAATAACACATCGTGCATGTTGAGAGGCTCCACGAGATAATGAATGTGAAAGTCAAGGCAAGGGTTATTACATGTCTCTTTTGTTTTTCACACAGAACCTGGTTCACAGGAGGAGGATGTTAATTTAAGAACCTCAGGCGGAATCTCCCCTTTACTCTCATTTGGGGGTTCTGAAATGATGATGGTCATGATGATGATGGTGGTGACATAGCTATTATTTACTGAGCGATTATTCTCTGGCAGGCTCTAGGCTAAGCACATTTCTTATGTTAATGCATTTAATTCTCCTAACAACCCATGAGATTAGCCCCTCTCTAAAGTAGCCAGCCCCGGTGACTCCATCACTGACTGTGTTCTAATTTTCTTCACAGCACTTATCACTGACTAAAATTAACTTATTTACCTACTTGTTATGGACTGTCTTCCCAATTAGACTGTAAGTTTCGTGGGAGCAGAGCCTTATCTGTCTTGCTCTTGGCTGATTCCCAGTGCCTAGAAGAGTCCCTGACTGGCACACAGAAGGCATTCAATAGACCCACGTAACAGATGGGTCTCTCAGGCTATGGCTCTCGTGCCACTTCCCTCCATGGTGCTATGGGTTCTTCTGTGCTGTGCCCTGGTGGAGATCTGACAAGAAGGTTGCCCAGGATCAAGTCCTCTCCCTATCCCCTCCATCCCAACCCCAGTTTACCTTCTGATAGTTGAGGAGTTCTGCCTTGGACAGGGACACCAACAGAGAGTTTGTGGAGGTTCGAGGAAGGTGACCACGTAGGATGGGAGTCACCTGGTTTCCTCTCTTTGTTCTGGCTCTGTCACCCATGAGTAGGGCTCACTCCTTGGAACCCTTTTCATGACTCTTACCCACTGGGCCCTCAACCCTTAATTCCAACCTTTAAGAGAATAGGATATTGGATTTCAGCATTACATAAGGTAATGTTAACCTTATCCATAGCCAGAACTTTCTAGAAGCCAGTGATTAGTCTTGGAACATAAAGTTGATTGGTAGCATGAGCAGACATTGGGACCCAGACACTACGGCTTCTGGCTCCTGGCCAGAAACTCTTTCAGCCATCTCGCTTTCTCACTTAGTCCCTCCAGCTTTCTTTGGGTGGGAAATCCCTTTTTGTCTTGCAGTAGCGGATTGTTTCGGTATATTCCAGAGGAGGGGAATTTCCTTGATGGGAAAGGCCTCTAAAAAGGAGACTAGTTTGGGATTAAGAGCTGCATCTTGAAGTCCAACAGGTTCAGGTTCAAGTTAGCTTCCATCACTTACTAGCTGAGTGACCTTGAGCAGGTAATATCACCTGTTTGGGTCTCTATTTCCCTAATAGCTATCTCTCAGGACTATTGTGCAGAGTAGAAGAGATGCACAGAAAAACAGTTGGCACACTGTCTGTATATGGTAAATGCTTAAGGCATGGCAGCTGCTGTGTGCCAAGGAATCTACCAGGTGGATTGGTGACCCTTGTAGGCCAGAAAAACCTTGCCGGTGACCAACAAACATGGTCTGTTTTTTTATTTCTGATATGACCTCTAAAATTTAATTTTTAAATAGGATAAGATAACTGATAGCTCATCAAAGCTGATAATGATCATTCCACTAGAGTCAACAAATTGGGGCTCTAGGCCCAGCTCTGCCACTGACTTACAGGGTGGCCAAGTCTTGTACCACTTTGCAACACCTTGATGTCTGGCTCCAAGCTGAGCCCAGAGCACAATAATAGCTCAAATGTAGTAAGCACCTGTTATGTGCCAGAAAAAGTTCTGAGCATTTTTCACATGGCAGTGCGCTCAATCCTCATAATTCTACATGGTAGGCGCTTTTATTAGACTCATTTTACACACAAGGAACAACACTGGGGATCCCAACTGACCAAGAGGGTGGGCTCTACAAGGCCTTTCCCCATTTCTCCCATGTCCCCTTTGATTTGGGAGTTCCCTTTAGCCTGGGGCTGGGAGAGGAGGTGGCAGCCATCCTGGGCTTGCTCTATAAGTTCCTCTAACCCAGGGGTCCTCAAACTATGGCCCACGGGCCACATGCAAGTACAAATATTGTATTTGTTCCCGTTTTGTTTTTTTTTTACTTCAAAATAAGATATGTGCAGTGTGCATAGGAATTTGTTCATAGTTTTTTTTTTTTAACTATAGTCTGTCCCTCCAACGGTCTGAGGGACAGTGAACTGGCCCCCTGTTTAAAAAGTTTGAGGACTCTTGCTCTAACCCCAGGCCCAGGAGGCAGCTAGGAGAGGCCTCAACTCCCCCTCTGAGGCCCTTGATTTATAGCAGCAGAAACTCGGGGTGTGCCTCCCTCTCCGCACCCCTGGAGCAGGAAGGTTTCTGTCATTTCTCTTTTTTGTGTGACAGCTCCCTCTCCCGCCCTGCCTCTCAAAGCCCAAGGCCCCACGCCCTGGGGCGCAGTGGGATGGGAGACACTGTGCCCTGGATGAAACCTGTGAGAGAGCTGCTGCCCACGGCCTGCCTGGGTGTGGCCTGACTGCTGCTCCCACTCTGTGTTAAGAATGTAGGCCTGAGCTGCGGGGCAGCAGGAAGGCACTTTCTGCGACAGGATTTGCCCACCTACCCTCCTCCACAGCGCCTGAAATTCCACCACTAAAGTGGTTTCCTGATGTGGTAAGATTGCCCTCTTGCATTACGGTAAAGCAGTGTGGCTTATGGAAAGTATGTGGCTTCGGTACTAGACAAGCCTGGGATTAAATCCAGGTCGTGCCATGGACTAGCGGAGTGATCTTGGGCATTTCCTTATCCTTTCCCAAGTCTCTGGTTCCTTCATCTATAAAGTGAAGCAAATGGTCCTTGTAATGTTCTTGTAAGGAACAGCGTTAATGAATGGAGAGCATTCATATATATTCAGTAAATAGCGGCTGACATTGTTCCCATGAGTGAGTCTGTCGGGCTCACCCAGAAAGGGGGGCACTGGGGACTACTTCATCTCTGGGGCTCTTTTTCCTGGCCTGGCTGTCCCCATCTTCCCGCCACTGTCCTGTACATACTCTTTGCTCTAAAACAAACACAAAGAGAGCTTGCCCACCTCCATGCCTTCATTCACAAATAAGAGCATGTTCCATATCAGTGATTCTCAAAGTATGGCTCCCACACTACCAGCATCAGCTTTCAGGGACCTTGTTAGAAAAGCAAACTCTCAGCCACCCCAGACCTACTGAATCAGAAACTCTTAAGTGTGGGACCCAGAAATCTGTGGGTGGTTTTTTTGTTGTTAATCTTCACCCAAGGATATTGTTCCATTGACTGTTTTCTTAGAGGGAGTGGAAGGGATGGGGAGATACAGAGAGAAACACCGATGAGAGACACATTGATTGGTTGCCTCCCACGCATGCCTTGACCAGGGCCAGGAATCGAGCCTGCAACTGAGGTATGTGTACGTGCCCTTGAATGGAATGGAACCCGGGACCCTTCTGCCGACACTCTATCCACTGAGCCAAACTGGCTAGGGTATAGAAATCTGTGTTTTAACAAGCCTTCTAGGTCATCATGATGCAGCTAAAGTTCGAGACCACTATTCTGTATTACAGCATCATCCTGCTGAAGCTGACTCCCCTCAGGCCAGGAGCTCGGGGAACTCCCTTAACTTCTCTGAGCGTCAGTTTCCTCACCTATCAAATAAGAATCATCATAGTAGCTGCTTAACAGGGTTGTTGTGGGAACTAAATGAGAGGATCCATGGAAAGTGTGTAACTCTGTGCCTAAAACATGGCCAATGCTCAAAAAAGATTACGTATTATTTTTGTCACCATCATCATCATCATCATTATTCTATCTATCCCTCTTTCCCTCCCCCTACATTTCTGAGCGATATAATCCCCAGTGCTGGGTGTCTGTCCCCAACTAAAATGTCTGCCTGCTTTAAAGAGCCTTTTCTGATCTCTTTCCTTCCAGCCCATGTGGCTTGACTCTTGGGCCACATGCCTTGAATTTGTCCACGTTCTTACCACAGTGCCCAGGCTCTGCTTGCCTTGGTGTGCCAAGCAGTATTCCACTCCAGTTCCTGGCATCTGAGCATCTGATTGGACAACCTACAATACGTGTTGGTCTGAAATGCCATTTCCCAAGACCAGACTCCTCCTATGGGCTTCCTCGCTCTGATTCTGTCTCTCTCCATGACGAGGAATGGTCTTCTGCCTTCCGTACCTATAGTTTTGAAGAGAATTTCTTTAGAAGAACTCTTGCTGAGTTATCTGGAAATGTTATTCCTTGCAGCTTGACATTGTTAGTTCCCATCTCTGTTACACTGATTCTCCTTGAATAAATATCTACTATGGAAGCATTTATTGAATCTGCTCTGAAGGCTTGCAAGGTTGGAGTTACGGTCTTCATGTTGTAGATGAGGGAACTGAGGCCCCAGGTCTGCAGCTTCTGCATGGAAACAGTTGGTATTGACCCAAAGCATCTAGCTCTGGAGTTCGTCCTCCTGCCGCCAAATTGCCTAAGGTGGTAGAAGAAGGAGTTTCAAATTTTCAAGGCTGATTACTGTTCTTTGAATGCCTGAGGCTGACCCTTCATGGACCGTCCTCTGGGACAGCCTTCATTTGACCCTCCTGACTTGCCTTCCAGTTTCAGGTCTGTGCGGCTGCTAAAGAATGACCCAGTCAACTTCCAGAAGTTCCCCTACACTAATGAAGACGAGGCCTGGAAGACCTACCTGGAAAACCCCTTGACGGCCGCCACAAAGGCCATGATGAGAGTCAATGGGGATGATGACAGCGTTGCGGCCCTGAGCTTCCTCTATGATTACTACATGGTATGTTAGCCACCTGGGCATGCCTCGCTCTGACTGAATGTGCAGCTCCACTCTCAGGCCTCATGGCTCAACAGCCTATGGCCACTCACAGCCCGTCACCATGTTCTTTCTCACCTGTCAGCCTCTGTACATGCTATTCCCTCTCTCTGGCACCCGCCCCTTCCCCCTGGCTAAACCCTCCTCTCCGCTTTGGGTCTCAGCTTCAAAGTCACCTCATTCATTCATTGAAATGGGGGGAGTCTTTCTTGGGTCTCCCATTCTGAGCCTTCTCTGGACACCTTTAGCAACTACTGTCATCATCCTTGACTCTAGCTTCAGAAACTTGGTATTTATGCATTTATTTCTTCATCTCCCCCATCAGACTGAGCTCTTGGAGGTCAGGAACTATGTTATGATCATTACTGAATCCCCAGCACTCCATACTGCCTACCACACAGTATTCAATACATACTGATTGAATGGTTCAAGGCCTCAGCCATACTCCATCACAGCAACACCCCCCAACCTGCCTCTTCTTTCTGCCCCTGACGCTTAGGTCGTCCCAGTTGCCCTGTCCGTCTCACCTGCCTATTTGAACCCTGCCACCTAGAACCTGCCTTATGCTCTTGAACCCATCCCCTTGCTTCAGGGCCCTTCCCAAGACCCACCTTCTCTTGGAAGCCATCCTGCTACATCACCTCCCTCTCTCCTGTCTTACTGTCCTTCATACCCTTGCCATTGTATGCATTGTAATGCCTTCTGACAGACTGTCTTTTATTATGCTCTAATAGTTTCCAGGGCCTTGGCCTGGACTCTTGGAAACTCTCAGTTACTGAGAACAGGAAGTAGTCCCTCCCAATTCTGATAAGTGGGCTCGAACCAGTTAGCCATCACAGATATGTGAAACATATGACATCACCCCCACCCCCAGTCCACCACCTGTTCCAGACATTGCTGGAGGATTACAGTCTTCATTCTCACTGAGGGTGCATGAGGCCACAGAATCTTTTTGTCTGAATTGTCACATGATAGCAAACTTTCTTACTATTCCTGGGCTGGGCGATTGCTCTTTGAAACTTTCCCAAATTAGAGGAGGCACAAAAAGCTAATTGTTGAGATAACTGGCTCTGAAGTAGAAGACTTAAAGCCATCGTATAAATAAGTCCTCGAGACAGAAGATGGCGGCGATATAGGCAGACGCGTCCCAGGTCGTGTCCCGGAGCAAATGGAGTGAGCAGCTGAAACTAATAACACCCACCCCGAATTGGCGAAATTGCTCAGCTGGTGAGACGGTTTGCAGCCGGGAAGGGCAGAACTCCCCTGGAAAGTAATCTCATAGACAATTATATGGCCTATTTCTGGAAAGAAAATAGGATTGGTGACATGAATTTATGGAAATATATAAAATATGGACGCACATTCAAAAAATAAATAAAAAATAAATAAATAAGTCCTCAAAGTCACTGTATCTATCTACCGTGCAATATCTACCTACCGTGCCTCAAGAAGGAAGGCCCGTTGTAAAGTTAGATGTCAAGGGGAGAAATGGCCCCAGATATGAGAAGGCTCCAAATGATCTCTCTGACTTTGGTTCTCATCCTGGAGGGGAGTGGTTACCCTACCTTACCTTCTCCCCAGCAGACCAATAGCGTCCTGATAGCATTTGAGCCCAGGCTGAAGGAAGAGAAATTTGAATTGGCCGCCTCAGCTTCGGGACTTAATAGGAGCCAAAATTCTAGGTCTGGGTTTAAACACCAGCCTGGTATTTACAGCTTAAGGTTAAACCATAAAATAAAGTCCAGCCCCACCTCCCCTGGTTAATAGGCCATTTCCAGGGCCAGAATGGTGGGGATAGGCTCTGAAGGGACACGTGGAGTGGTATATTGAAATATAGTGTCCTGTGAGACATGCCCTTCCCCCGTCCCAGAGCACACTGGATTTGGAGCAACACCATGGATAGTCTCATAGTGTGGGAAGAGCACCAAGTTGGGAATTTGAGATCTAGTTCCGCCACAAACTGGCAACGTGGCTTTGAGCCATATGGTCCACTTACCGTTTCTTACTGGTTGCCAGGCACTGTGCCAGGTGCCTTCCCTCATACCCTCCATGGGGTGTGATTAAGAGTCCAGGCGTCGGAGTAACTAGCCTGGGTTGGAGACCTGGCTGCTTTATTAGCCTTAGGGAGAAGTGACCTGGATGCTCTGAGATACAACAATACTATAATTATCATCGTGAAAGGTGACATTTATGTCGCACTCTCCATGTGCGAGGTGCTGTTCTAAGCACTCACACCAACCTCTGAGGCTGGTAGTACTGTGATTATCCCTGTTTTTCAAAGGACAGTGAGTTACACAGAGGTTAAGGGACTTTTCCAAGGTCATACAGCCAGCATGTGGCAGATCTAGGAATCGAACCCGAGAAATCTGGATTCAGGGTCCATGTAGGTGATATCATTCCCCATTTGACGTATGAAGAAACTGAGTCTCAGAAAGGTGCCGTCATTTATCCAAAGCACAAAGTGCTTTAAGGTGGTAAAGCCGGGACTTAAGCCACGCCTACCTGACCCCAACATTCCGAGATTTCTAATTGCTAATCTTGGGGTATTTCTCCCACTCTCTAACTTGGGCTCAGACTAAATGATGGTTAGAGCTCCTGCCAACTCGAAGTCCTGGCAGTGTCCTCCCAGTGCCAAGGTTGCTCCCCTGCCTGGCCAAGTGCATAAACCCTTCCTTCCTCTCCTCTCAGGGTCCCAAGGAGAAGCGGATCCTGTCCTCCACCACCGGGAGCCGGAACGACCAAGGAAAGAGGTGAGGCTCACCCCCGCCACCCTCTGCCTCCCCACCCTTCCCACCTCGCCTCCATCTCTGGTGCTCCAGGTGTCCTTTCCTGCCGCATACAGTCCTATGCTGGGAAACCTGGGTTCTTCTCCGCCTTCCAGAAAATCCCAGCTGCTGAGGCACTGGTGGCTGGCACAGGGTCCCTCCCCGGCTAGGAACAGCGGGTTTTGGTGCATGGGGATTTCTCTCAAAATGAACTTAAAAAAAATGTTGTTAGCTTTTCTGATTATAAAAGTAATACCTACTTGCTGTAAAACATTTAACCTCTATAGAAATGTAAAAAGCACAAAGTAAAAGATTCCTGTAATCCCACTCCTCTGCCTCCCTTCAAGTCTGTGGTCTAGCCTTCCAGACCCTTTTCTGAGCATAAATGAACTGCACTCATAGATGCGCACTCCCGCACACACCCAGGAGATGACATGAGCAGTGGTTTTAGGGTGGGGACATTGAACTCTGGCTGAGAAATAAATGAACCTTCAGCTTTTAAGTTGCCAAACACTGTAACGGATAAAGCAACCCTGAGCCTGCACTTGGTCCCAGCGTTGATCCCCTCCTCCCGGCTCCTCCCTTAACACATCGGCCTACTCCATGTCTTGTTTCATGCGAGGGCCTAAACATTCAGTGGCTTAAAGAAGGCCGGTGTGCCAGTGTGAGGGCCACTGTCCAATCCCACGCCTCGGAGAGAAGAGGCATACTCAGCCCTCCTCTCTCTCCCCAGGTACTACCATGGCATGGACTATGAGATGGACCTCACCCCCCTTGAAAGTCCCACGCACCTCATGAAGTTCCTGACAGAGAACGTGTCTGGAACCCCAGAATACCCAGATGTGCTCAAGAAGAATAACCTGATGAGCTTGGAGGTGGCCATGCCCTCCCCGGGCAAGGCAGCTGCCCTCCCCGCGGGCCCCAGCAAGCTGGAAGCTGGTTCTGTGGACAGCTACCTGCTGCCCACCAGTGATGTGTATGATAATGGCTCCCTCAACTCCTTGTTTGACAGCATTCATGGGGTGCCACCCGCACAGCGCTGGCAGCCAGACAGTACCTTCAAGGATGACCCGCAGGAGGTGAGGGCCATCCCCGTACCCCTCACACTCTCTCCGGAAATAGGCATGCAGGTGCAGAAGGAGAGAAGACAGTGAGGAGGTCAGAGCTCTGGACATGGGTTTGCCGGGACCTGTTGTCCAGGCTGTGCCCTGCACACCTGCACAGCTACATGCAGCGGCCTAGGCTGAGGCCCCGCAGCCCAAATGTGCGCATTCATTCCCTTTGTGTTTCTCTGCAGTCGCTGCTCTTCCCAGATATCCTGAAAACGTCCCCGGAACCCCCCTGTCCAGAGGACTACCCTAGCCCCAAGAGGTAATTCAGTCCCTGTGATCCTTGGTCACCTGCTCAGTGGGCAGGGCGCTGCAGACAGAGCCACACTGCCCTGTGAGCAGTGGATGAAAATTGGGGAGTGACGCTATAGGAAAGAAAAGACATAAGAGAATGGTTTCTGCATCCCTTTCCCGGGCTCAGGTCTCAGCGCCCTGTCAGAAAACCAGGGCTCTGTTGCTCCTCGTGTCCCCTGTGGCTTTATCACTCCTCAGAGGTCTCTCTGGTTTCCACTATTTGGTATTCAGCAGGGCTGGGGCTCAACAAAGCCATTACATAGGATCCCAAAAACTGTGGAGACTGAGGCCCAGGGAAGTAGTGATTCACCAAGTCGCGCAGCAAAGCTCAGGCCTCCCCCACTGCCCGCGGGGCACTTCTGCCTGGGAGCCCAGTCTCACTGTCGTCTCCCTCCTCCTCACAGTGACTTTGAGTACACCCTGGGCTCCCCCAAAGCCATCCACATCAAGTCAGGCGAGTCGCCCATGGCCTACCTCAACAAGGGCCAGTTCTACCCCATCACCCTGCGGACCCCTGCAGGCGGCAAAGGCCTTGCCTTGTCCTCCAACAAAGTCAAGGTGCGTTGGCCCTGAAGCATTGTGGGAAGGGGTGGGATGGTCGGGTTAGCCCTGCCTGCCAGGGGCCCAGGAAAAGGGTGCTGCTGGGTAACTGCCCATTGCCATGGAGTGGGGGAAACTAAGGCCACAGGACGGGGCCATGGAGCCAGGCTCAGGGAAGACCCACACGGCGGGGGCCTTCTCCAAGGCTGGGATCACAGTGACCACTGTGCTTGCAGAGCGTGGTGATGGTTGTCTTTGACAACGAGAAGGTCCCGGTAGAGCAGCTGCGGTTCTGGAAGCACTGGCATTCCCGACAGCCCACAGCCAAGCAGCGGGTCATCGACGTGGGTGAGAGCCGTCCCCAGCCCCTCCCAGCCTGTCTCTTGCTCTCTCTCACACACACATACACACACCGAATCAGACCTTTCTTGCTGTGTCCTTTTCCCCAGCCCCCTCTGACCTCTGAAGGACTTGGTTGCAACCCCAGCTGCCTGCCTCCCCCCCAAGTCAAAATCTGTGGAGTTTGCAGGGATTTGCATCTGTTGTCTGGAAGCAGTGGCCTCTTTTCTGTGTTGCTTTGGGATAAACAGGGCCTTGGGGATTCCAGCTGTTTCAGATCAATGGGCCCCTGGGATGCGGGTGGCTTGTCTCCGTCAGGGGCCTTAGAGGACTGAGATAACAGTGTAAGCTGCTGGTGGTTTGGAAGGCTCCAGGCCCAGCTGGCCAGTTCTGCTTTGGGAGCTGGGATGCAGGCTTTGCCAGAGGTAGGGGGCTGGAGGCAGGCCCTGTCCCAGGCCCCAAGTTGGTGGGAGACACAGGCCATGCTCAGGTCTCCAGGTTCTGGCTCCATCACTCTTCCTGGTGTGTGGCCTGTGTTACTTCTCCTTCCGGGCTTCATCTCTTCCACTGTCAAATGGAACAAGGCTGGCTGCCCTGCCGGCCACAGTGCTGTTTCTGCCTGGAACACAGCATACTGGGGACCATGAAACAACAGGGACGACTCAGTGACTTCCTGAGAGGCCAGAGAGCAGAGTGGTTAGGAGCCTGGGTTCAGGAGCCAGACAAAGCCGAGCTCTACTCCTTGCTCTGCCTTTTATTCCTGTGTGACCCTGGGCAAGTGACTAAACTTCTCTGAGCTTCATTTTCCTCACATGAAAGCTGAATATTCATAGTGCCATTGTTTGTGAGGATTAACGCATTCCTATTGTACGCATTCCTAAATGATACTACCATTTGTTCACTATTAGTTCAATAGTTCAGTGTTAGTAGTACTGGTACCACTGCTATTACTACCACCATTACTACTAGTGTTATTACTGCTTTATCTGGGAGATCTCCTGAATCATAATCTCAACGAAAGTATAATCTTTACCCCAAAACAATGAAGGCCTTGGCCTCGTTGGCAAAGTTAGGGATTCCCTCCAGGGTTTGGGCAAATCTGCTACCCAGGCTGAACCTCAGTTTCCCCATCTGCAACCCAAGGCACAGTGACCAGTTTCCTCTCTGCACTGAAACATGATTCTTGGGGGAGAGGATGCAAGTCCTTGCCAAGGATGGGGCCCAGCCCCTCAGTGCCTCCTCCCCGTGGTGTCCCCCGACCCCTTCCCTCCTGACTCTTCTTCTGGTTTCCTGTGGTTTCAGCTGACTGCAAAGAGAACTTCAACACCGTGCAGCACATTGAGGAGGTGGCCTACAATGCACTGTCCTTCGTGTGGAATGTCAGCGAGGAGGCCAAGGTCAGTGCTGGAGCACGGCCGGGTCAGGGCCGGGCTGCCCGAAGTCCCCATCCGGGGACAGGGCCCGCCTGCCCCTAGGACTGTGGCAGCTGCTCCTGTGAGGGCATCAGGGGCGGAGGCAGGATCGAGAGCGCTGGAGAAGCACAGGCTCTGAAGCCAGAAAGGCCGGGCCCGCATCCCAGCCCTGTGAGCTTAGACCAGTGTTGTGGCTTTAAAATTGGGATGTAATCGTAGCACCAGCCGTTCGGCTGCTGTGAGGACCATGTGAGATAAGTGAAAGGTAGAGCACAGCCTGGCACATGAGTGGTGGCTGTTGTTATTAATCCAGTCCACCCATTTACCAGATAGGAAAGCTGAGTCTTGTGCAAGGTCACAAGCTGCTGCTGACGCCAGGTTTCCTGACTGGCAGCGTAGTGTTGCGGGAGAAATGCTCTGGAGTCCGGTGGATGAGGGCTGAAATCCCAGTTGCCTCCTTTCCTGAGCCAGAGGAAGGAAACAATAATCTGCCGCTGGGGCTGTGGCGAAGATTCCACGAGATCATGCATGTCTGAGAGACGGGCACCGTGCCAAACCCACCAGGGAGGCCTGAGAATTGGAGCCTCTGGTGATTTTTTTGTGTGTCCCAGCAATTAAGCTATTTAATGCTTACGGCCAGCCTGGAGTGCTGCTGGGCCTCCGTGTCTTGGTTTTCTGTGGGCAGAGCTGGCATGGTGGAAAGGCCAGCAGTCTGAGGGCCAGGGGTGGGTGACCTTGCCTCTGTCCCTTCCCCTCCCTGGCCCAGGCTCAGCCCACAAGAGCAGGGTTGGGTTCAGTTCATGGCAAGGACATTTCTGGCCTTGGACAGGCTGGGAGCTAATCCCTGTCTCCCCGCCTGTCCAGGGGGGCCTGAGAAAATGGAGTGAGGGGCTCTGAAAACACAAAGGGAGGCCCAAAGGCAGGGATCATTATTATTCAAACAGGTGCCAGGGGCAGGAGGGGGAGTGGGGCCTCCAGTGCAGAGAGGTGGGGACAGAGTTTCGTGGGAAGGGAGAGGTGGGTTTCGGTTGGGATTTTCTCACAGCTTCTTAAGCCCCCAGGCGTGGGTCTTTCTCAGGTGTGAGCTGGGTGGGGGCTACATTAGGGCTGAGCTGGCTGAGGGGGAGGTATGTCTGGCATGTGCCCAGGGCCCCCCGTGGCCTGGGAAGGAAGGGGGTCTGCTCAGGCACCACCCCCACCCCTGCTGTGCAGGTCAGGGTCATTTCCAAGGGAGTGGGGTCTGGCCACTCACCCCATGGAGGAGTGAGCTGCCCTCAGTCGGGCCTAGACTTTGAGTGAGACTCCAGCTGACCCCCTAGCAACAGCTACACATATCCAGCAGCCACTACATGCCAAGGCCGCTAGTGACCCACAGCCCAGCAGCTGGGAAACAGCTCCATGTGCTTAAAGCGCTGTCCACAGGGTAGTGCGTGGCAGAGCCCAGCTTCCCACCCCAGATGTGGGTGGCTCCATGTCCAGGCTCATTTCACTCTGCCACCCTGCCTGACTCCCTGCTCAGAGCCTTCATGTGCTCAGCTGGGAATGGGGGTGACTGGTCTGGTGTTGGCTGGAGCTGGTGTTTGGGGTGCAGAGGGGCAGTGTCTCACTCTCTGTGGCCCAGGCCCAGCAGGACAGTGGTCTGAGGCTGGGGGCCTGGAGGTGGGAATTTGGCCCTTCTCCACCTCCTCGCTCCAAGTTGTAGAAAAATGAGGCTCTTGATTTTAAGCCCCTAAGGCAGTGGTTCTCAACCTTCTGGCCCTTTAAATACAGTTCCTCATGTTGTGACCCAACCATAAAATTATTTTCGTTGCTACTTCATAACTGTAATGTTGCTACTGTTATGAATCGTCATGTAAATATCTGATATGCAGGATGGTCTTAGGCAACCCCTGTGAAAGGGTCGTTCGACCGCCGAAGGGGTCGCGACCCACAAGTTGAGAACCGCTGCCCTAAGGAATCATTAATCTCCCTCTCAGGGCCTTGATCCTTTGGGCCGCCCGTGTCAGTCTAGTGCATTGTCCACTAGTAAAGACTTGGACTCAAACCCCGGCTCCCCACACCCTCCCTGTGTCACCCTGGGATAGTTGCCCCACTCTTTGAACATCAACTTCCCTTTTTGTAGAAGAGAGGTGATATTTGCTTCCGGAGCGTGTGAAATCAGGGCTCAGCAGGCACCCAGGGGGCTCAATAAAGGGGATTGGTGGGACAGCAGAGCTGGGGACCTGGGCAGGCTGTTTAGTCAGCTCCCCCGTCTGTCCCCAGGTGTTCATCGGCGTCAACTGCCTCAGCACAGACTTCTCGTCGCAGAAGGGGGTAAAGGGTGTCCCCCTGAACCTGCAGATTGACACCTATGACTGTGGCTCCGCCACCGAGCGCCTGGTGCACCGCGCTGTCTGCCAGATCAAGATCTTCTGTGACAAGGTGACAAGAGCGGACAGACCCTCTGCTGGGCCCAGGGAGGGAGCAGGGCAACCCCTCCCTGCGTCCTCACCAGCCACTCTGGGCGTGTCTGTCTCTCTCTGACTTGCTCTCTGAATTTCTCTCTCTGTCTCTGTGCTTGTCACTGTCTGTCCTGGCCTCTCTATGTATATCTTCCCCTGTCTCTGCATTCCTATCGCACCTATTTTATTTTATTTTGTTTATTATTTTTATTGGCATCAGAGAGAAAGGGAGAGGGAGAGAGAGATAGAAACATCAATGATGAGAGAGAATCACTGATCGGCTGCCTCCTGCACACCCCACACTCGGGACAAAGCCCGCAACCCAGGCATGTGCCCTGACTGGGAATTGAGTGGTGACCTCCTGGTTCATAGGTCGACGCTCAACCACTGAGCCTTGCCTGCCGGGCCCTACCTCACCTCTTTCCGAAGATCTCTTTCCAGATCTCTAGAAATGTCTCTCATTTACATTTCTCTCCCTCTCTCTGTACTTTCCTATCTCCTGGTCTCACACGGGGAAGAAAGCAGCATCAGAAGGCTGGCCATATTCAAGATGCAAAGCAGCCAGCCCTCCCAAGACACTTAGTGACCCCCTTCCCATCCCCCCTCACAGGGAGCTGAGAGGAAGATGCGGGATGATGAGCGGAAGCAGTTCCGGAGGAAAGTCAAGTGCCCCGACTCCAGCAACAATGGTGAGTGGAGATGAGTCAGGGACTGGGCTGGGCTGGGTTGGGGTGAAGGGGTCAAGGAGACTAGAGGGCAGAGGCTGGGGCACGGATGGAGGGACCTCAGGTCACCATGCCTCCCTTTCCCCACCAGGCATCAAGGGCTGTCTGCTGTCCGGCTTCAGGGGCAATGAGATCACCTACCTGCGGCCGGAGGCCGACCTGGAAACCCCGCCCGTGCTGTTCATTCCCAACGTGCACTTCTCCGGCCTGCAGCGTCCTGGCGGGGTAAGGGCCATGGGCTGAGAGAGGGTCTTGGCTCCTTAGCACAGACCAGTGGGGAGCAACCTACCACTCAGCCAGTCCAGGTCCATTTAGATGTTTATGGGTCCTAATATTTTTTACATCAAAACGAAAAAGCCTTCATTGAATCCCAGGAAATTTTTTAAAATGTGTATATACGATCACATAACTTCAGTGACCTTTTCTACTCAAGAGAAGAATGTTAATGAGGAAATGGACTTTATAGCCATCAGAGTGTTTATGCTTGGAGCACACACAGAGGAGGTTTCTAATATCTGAGCCCCAGACTCGACGGTAGCCTCCTCAAAGCAAGTGGGTCTACTCATCTCAGAGACGCTGTGAGCACACGCTGTGAGCAGGCTCATGCTTCCCCCATCACCTCCTCTGACCCCCACTGCACCCCTGTGAAGTGGATTATACCATTCACCCCTGATTTGTGGGGTGGAAACTGAGGCACAGAGTCCTCCCAGAATTAAACAGGAGTGGCCGAGCCCGAGCCAGGCAGCCTGCCTTCAGGAACGGTGCCCTTGTCCAATGGCTTCACCACCTCTCAAGGCGGAGGCAGTTATGAGCACCTTGGACGAGCCAGGCGTGCGGGGCCCAGCCCTTGGCCGCACCGTCTCGTTTCCCCTCTCAGCCGTCCTTTGAGGCAGAGACTGGTTATCCCATTTCCAGACGAGGCCCACAGCAAGGCAGCAGCAGAGCACTGGGACCGTTTCCTTCCTTGGAGGTCATAGCTCCCGCTGCATGGGTGGGAATGTGTGCAGAAACGGCCTCTGGTGTCCAAGGTAGATCATGGAGCTGGAAGAGCAGCCAGTCCTGGTGCCGTCCTTGGATTCATTTAAATCCTCTTCTATGTCCGCCTCTTCCCTTCACCGCCCCAGAATCGGTGCTGTGCCTCCAGCACAGGCGGCTGCATGAACTCACTCTTTTCCCCAACTAGCCAAGCAGGAAGATGACTGACCACTGGAGATTAAGGCCCCCGTGGCCAGGTTACAGCTAATCTGTGGGGAAAGACAGAGGGACCAGTCTTTGCACAGGTAGCCTGAGAGGGGCACCCAGGAAGCAGGAAGAGTGGAGAACTGGAGTCTGGAGTCTGAGTCCGGACTGCCTCCTGCTGGGTGTTACCCAGGGCTGTGTGCCCTCTCTGGGCCACGGTGTTTCTGCCTGGGACTGGCGATGACTGCACCAGGCAGCAGTGCCAGGCCCACAGGAGGGGCAAAGGGCGTGCTGCCTCCTCCCGCCTCTGCCTCAGCTCCCACACTAGTCACCTGCTGCAGGACAGCCTGGGCGTGCTGGGCTCAGGTGGGACTCCCTGATCCTGCCAGCACTCTCTCGCACCTCCTGTGTCAGAGTCCCTGACTCATCCCATGTGGGTGAGATGCTTCCTTTCCAGTCCAGATCTCAGCTCACGAAAGGGCTGTGATCTGAGCAGAAGGGGCTGGAGAGGCACCGAGACTGCATCTCCCTCTCCCCCAGTCAAAGGCTGTCCCCCCAGAAAGCCTCCCGCAGCTGGGGGCTCTGCTCAGCTTTTGCATGTGATGGAAAATGTCTTTTCTTTTTATTGCAGGCAGTGCCCTCGGCAGGACAGGGCGGCTCCAACAGGTACGGAGACCTCACCTGTCCCCCCTTCACGGCTCTCCCTGCCCCCACCTGCCTCCCCAGCTAAGGGCCGGGCCCAGAGGAAGCAGCCACGGGACTCTGCCCCAACCTCCAAGCTCCTAGATTCATGCTCCTTTCTCACTGAAACTGCCTGGGTTTTTATGGGTTCGTTTTATGTGAAAAGCTGGCGAATCTCTGGCGAGACATCTGCTTGTAAAAAGGGAAAGAAAAAGCCTCCGAGATGGGGTCAGGTTTAGGGAGCGAGGAGGGGCAGCCGTGGTGGAGGACTGAGGGGCTCAGAGCCTCCCCTCCACCCCGCCACCTCTGTCTGTCAGCCACAGTCCCTCCCCTCCCCTCAGCCTGGAAATCGGTCAGAGGAGAAGCTGACCTGGGGATGAGGCTGCCGGGAGCGGGCGGAGTGTCGATGCATCTTGTGAAGGGGAAGCGTTTACAAGAGGGACTTTTCAGAAGGTGCTTAGACACCAAATTATGTCATTTATCCCCTCACAACAGCCCCAGCGAGGCAGGCAAGCAGGGAACCCCCCTTCCTGCTTATGAAGGAGGAAACCGAGGCTCAGGAAGTGAAGTGACATGCCCAAGGTCACAGAGCTGTTAAGTAGCAGAGACAGGCTGGAGCCTTCGTCTCACTCCAGATCCCACAACCCTTCCTCCTCCCACCGACTCACATCCAACCTGATCTTTAAAAAATAATGTTGGTGATAAAACAACAGTCCCCATTTATTGCGGCGCCAGCGGGGGTCGCACACTGTGTGACAGCAGTGTGCACCCTCTCCTCCAGCCTCACTGCCTCCCGGAGCAGTCCTAGTTTACTGTCATCCCGTTTCACAGACGGGAGCCCTGGGAGGCTGACTCACCCCTAGTCACCCAGCTGGTGAGCAGCAGGGCTGGGACTTGAACCCAGGCAGTGCAGCTCCAGCTCCAGAACATGCTACCCTAACCCTGCCCCCCCGCTTTGCTGCCTTCGTGGGGTCTCCTTCCCCTCTGAGGCCCTGCGGGATCAGCGGGGTCCTTTGGACTCGGGTCGTCCTGGCTTCCTGATGAGCCCCTCTCTGCCGTCCCCACAGGCTGCCTCTGAAGCGGACCTGCTTGCCCTTTGCTGAGGAGCTGGAGCCTCTGCCCTCCAAACAGGCTAAGGAAGATGACCTGCAGAGAGGTAGCCTCACCACCCCCCTTTGTTGTTTGATTTGAGCCCACCTCACCCCAGCTCCCCGTGAGGCCTCCCCAAACCTCAATCACTGGTCCTGGCCCAGGCAGCCCGGGCAGCACCCATCCCAGCAGAGAGGGTGCGAGGGGCTGCTTTATGCTTCAGAGCCAGGGTTGGGCCAAGACTTGAGGGTGGGGGAGGGGCCAGGGGGCACCCAAGGTGCTTAGAGAGACAGTCATGGAGCTGGAGGGCTCCCGCCTCCCCTGACCTTGTTGGACATGGGTGTCCTGGGGCGCTGGTCAAGGTGGCAGGCTGGTTATGTTGGGCAAATCCCCCCCCCTTCTCTAGAGGAGTTGGGAGCAAGGTGGGTTGCTGTAGCTGGCTTTCTGGCTTGGACACTCTGAGTCTGTGATTTCCTGGGAGAGAAGGACGTGCCTGAACCTCTGAGGGCTGTAACTGACCAGCAGGAAGACACCAGCCAGCAGCCAGGAACCAAAGCTTCCCACAGCTTGGGCCTTGCCCTGCATTGGCTGTTTCCTGGAATTATTCATTCCCACAGCAACTCTGTAAAATAGGGCTGGTTCTACCCCACTCCCATTTGGATGAAATGAGACTCAGTAATGTTAAACTGACTCAGGTGGGAGAGCGGGGATTCACTCCCGCCAAGATCAGCAGGGTCTGAGCAAGTGCCTGGGACCCACAGAGCCCGGGGGGGTTCCCAGCTGGGTACAGACCCTCAGCAAGGGTTGGCTTTTTCTGCCAAAATCAATCTTAGGTTAAGAAAGGAAGTGATATTTTTTAAGATCCCCCCCTCCCCTAAGGTATCCCTGGCTCATTTATCCTCCTCGCAGCGCTAAAAGCCACCCCTTTGCTTCTCAGTTCTGTTGTATGTGCGGAGGGAGACTGAGGAGGTGTTTGACGCCCTCATGTTGAAGACCCCGGACCTGAAGGGGCTGAGGAATGCGGTAAGAGGCCTGCGGACCCCGCTGCCCGCCCAGACCCCGTCTCGTGCTCCTGGGCACATACTTCTTCGCTCTGCACCACACAGTCAGACTTCCCACAGGCAGGCTCTGGGAAGGAGTGCACTGGAACCTTGGTGCTGTGGTGGCCCACCTGTCCCACCCACTTGGGAGGGCCTTCTGGGCCCGGCTGTGTGTGGGGGGGGAGGGGGGGCGGGGGGAGGGAGAGGGGGGTGGTTTAAGCCTCTGTGATGTTATCTTGCAGCCAGAACCCTGGCTCCACCCTGGGAGTCGCACACACCATAAATCCTCCTTAATCTGATGGCTGCTGTTTGACAAGCCAGAGCTTTTTGTTGGCTTTGCAAACTTGTTTCTATTTTAATGGGAATGAAACCCCAAAAGGCCAGACCCCAGAGACACTTTTTTTCCTTCCCAGGGGGCCTCATTCCTGTAGCTTGTGGTTGGCTAGAGGGCTGGGGGGAGGATGGAGTGCTGGCCAAGGAAGCTGAAGGTGTGTCTGGGCAAGACCTTCCCCTACCACCACCCCCAAACCACCAGAGAGCAGGTGACTCAGCCCCGAACAAAACCCACAGCAGCTTTGTGGCTCAGCTAACAACTGCGCAAGCAGCCTCACCAGGGCCAGCGATGCTTAAAGGTCGGCCCGCTCAGAAAAGCCACGTGGTTCCAAGATCTTGGGCTGTGGAGGGGAAATGAATTAAAGCACAACATTGTCTACCTTTTGAAGACCCACTGTGTGCCAGGCATACTGCATTTGCCAGCTCATCATATTCTTTTAACAACCCTGAAAAGTGGGTACTATTATTATCTCCTCATTTCCCATGAGGAAACAGCCTCCCAGAAGGAGGGCAGTTAACTTGCCAAGGTTACTCGCCGTGACAGAGCTGGGATCCGCCAGGCTCTCCCACTCTCCTGTTCTCCTCACATATCATCAGCCCTACTTGGCACCAGCCCCAGGAAGTTGGGCTCACAAAAGGCCAGTAAATGTCATTTGAATGTAGACTCAATCTTGGGGTTGGCTAGAACCTTAAAGGGTCAGCTCCTCATCTAGTGCTTGAGCTCTCTCCCCAGTAACTGCCGTGGGTGCCCAGTCTTGACTTGTATACTTAAAGGATGGAGAGCTTATTGCCTATGGAGCAGCCTGTGTTGTCTTTGTACAACTTATGGGTAGAAAATTCCTACGTTCTTGCCTGCATTGATTTGAGGCACTGCTGGTAGCTTCCAGTCACATCACCACTAAGATAAATAGTCGGGGATTTTTCTTGCCTGGAGGGCTCTCTGTCACAGCAGAGAATAACCGGGAGCCGAACTGATCCTCATCCTAAAAGGCCTAGTGAGGAACCTCCACCAGAAACCCTTGGCGTGGCGTTCCCTGCGCTTCAAGGCAGTCGGTAACACGAACCTGCAACACTGACTGAGCCCTCAGTGCACTGGCCTGGGCCCTTTACATCATCGTCTCCATTCATGTGCAGAACAACCCTGCTGTGTATATCCCATTATTACACCCATTTTACAAACAGGGAAACTGGGGCTCAGCAAAGTAAGAGTTCCGTAACTGCGGGTGGTGGAGGTGGGACCAGTGTGTCTGCCCAGAGGAAACGAGTTCTGGGAGAAATGGCTGAAAGCTGTGAGTGCAGACGCGCTCACCAGCCTCTGAGCTGCGGTTTCCTCATCTGTAGAACAAGCTCCCAGGTCTGGGTTGTGATGGGGAGGAAACCTGGTTCTAGGCTAGGCCTTGGCACAGGCCTTACCTTCTTCCAGCTCAGCACCCACGCCCATCAAATGGGATTAGTAATTCCTGCTGGAAGGGGGAAATGTCTGGGTTACCCTCCCCCCACAATAGGGTAAGAGCATCCCTATTACTCCACTTCTAAAATAATAGCAATGACCAGTCACTGAGTATCGGCCATGTTTTTGGTACATACCAGGAACTGGCTCTGTGTTTTATGTGGGCCAGTTCATTTAATTCTCCCAGCAGTCTTACGAGCTGGGCTCTGTAATGAGTGCACAGCTGGTGGAGGGGAGCCCTCAGCACTGGGACGATCTGTATTGGGACGTTAGGCTGGGGTTGAGAGAAGTGGTGATGCCCTTTGGGTTATTTTACAGCCACTAACCATGCTGTTTGTCAAGAGTTTGTTGTGATGTGGGAAGGCTTATATATACAAGGATAAGTAAACTACCTATGTGGGATAGAAAAATATCTATATACATGGCCTGATGTTATATGGTGTTTATCTCTGGGAGACAGGATTATGGGTGATTGTAATCTTCTTCTTTGTATCTTTCCACAATCTGGATATATATTACTTTTTAAAAGATTCTCACCTAAGGATATGTGTGTTGTTGTTGTTTTTTATTGGTTGATTTGAGAGAGAGAGAGAGAGAGAGAGAGAGAGAGAGAAGCATCAATCGGTTGCCTCCTGCTTGTGCCACAGCCCGGGACCAACCTAGGCATGTGCCCTGACTGGGACTTGAATCCTCGACCTTTTAGTGTATGGGACAAACTCCAACCTACTGAGCCACACCAGCCAGGGCTGGACATATAACACTTTTATAATTAGGAAATGAAAAGTCATGATATAAAAGAATGGGATACATCCACTTTGGGCAGCAGACAATGAACCCCCCACTGTTCTCTTCCAGATCTCTGAGAAGTATGGGCTTCCTGAAGAGAACATTTACAAAGTCTACAAGAAATGCAAGCGGGGGTAAGTGCCCAGGACAGCTCTCCCTCCCCGTCTCCATGCCTTCTAAAGTGTTGACTCATGGAGCTCCCAGCAGGTCCATTCTGACCAGCAGAGGCCTGCTACTCCGTGCTGAGTGGTGTTTGTACTTGGCTTCGTGGAGAAGACTAGGGGAGGTGGACTTGGGTGGAGAGCCCCCAATCAGGCCAAGGTCACCCACAGAGACCAGACAGTGAGGGCTACTGGGAAGGAAAGGAGAGGGAGATTGTGGGAAGTGCAGGGCCACATGTCAGGAAACTCAACTTCAAGTCCCAAGACCTCTGGATAAGCAAGTCACTTGGTTGTAATGATGATAATGGCGACTGCCATTCACTTGATCCCCTGCTTTGTGTCAGACAGTGTGCTGAGCATGTCTCGTTTAACCCTCAGTCACACTGCGAGGTGAATGCCATTACACTTCACAGATAGGGAAACTGAGGCTCGGAGGTGATAAGCAGTGCTCAGGGGCAGCAGCGGCGGAGTAAAGCCTCGGGTAGAAGGGCCCAGCAGCGGTGCTACCCGCTGAGTCAGTGCCCAGAAGGGAGTGGCCGGCCATGGTTCAGGAAAGGGGACTGTGATTGGGTGTGGTTTTGAGGGAGCCCCTCCAGGTATGCTCCTCAGGCCTCCTCCACCTCAGGTCTGCAGGAGGCATCGGGGAGTAAGATTTTACCCTCCAGGGGGTCAGACAGGGCCTGTCACCTCCCCTGGGCTCCTGGATTTGTGCTCAGGATGGCAGCTCCCTTTGTCCTCTTCCGGGAGATCCTTGGTGTGGGATCCACGTGGTCACTGCCCTCCCAGACTTCCATCCCCTGGTCAGAGGACTGTTAACTGGGTCACTTCACCAGCCCAGCTGAGCCCGCCCCCAGCAGAGAAAATCGCCATTGCCGCTCCCTGCCCAGAGGACCCAGCACCAGGGCTCTGGGAAACACTCCCGGCCCCACTGCCCACACCTCCGACCAGGTCCTCCCGCCCGGCGCAGTCTAACTCCAGCCTCACGTACTGGCCGCCCCGGCAGTGAGCAGGCATTGTCCCTGTATATGGCTGTGATCTGTTCTTTTTAGAAAACTGCAAAGTGAGGCAGGTTTTGGACTCAGGCTGAGGCCCCATCCAGTTAGGCCCAGGGGTGGCCTCCTTCCTCACAGGCCCAGCCCTGCCCCCCCCCCCTCAGTTTCCACCCGGCTTCCCATAGAAGGGCGGGGTGGGGGAAGGTGTGCGCTCGCAGCCCCTGGGAAAGGATCCGTTGGTTTTGGTTGTATGAGTGTCTGGGGTTTTTTTTCTTTCAAGTTTCGGTTTCAAATTGGGGCTCACAGCAGAGGGCAGGCTCTGCTTTGCCCGGACAAGCCCAGCCCCACTTCCCCTTTCAGTGCCAGTGCCCACACCCCCTGGCTGCAGCCCCACCTGCGGCCAGCCTCCCTTACCCATCCCACCAGAGCTGGGCTGAGCGGCTGGGAGGTGCCCTTGAGTATGATTTGGGGTGTGGGGTAATACATAGAAGGTTGCCCCAACCCCTAGCCCCACTGGTTGAGTTGCAAATCTTTCCCTTAAGCCCAGCCAGCTAGTTAAGCCATAATTGTAACAACTTCCATTAGTGGCGCACATTGTACATGCCAGGTGCTGGGCTGGATAACTCCGAGGGATCCTCTCATTGACCCTCTGAGTTTGGGTGATCATCTCTATTCCACAGAGGAGGAGACTGAGGTTCTGAGTAGTCCCAGGATCACAGAGTTAGTAAATGGCCTAAAGGCTGTGCATACACCCCTACTTTATCTTGCCTCCTGCTTTTTCCTCTAACCGCTAAGCAGTGAGCAAATACAGGCTGTGGCCGGGCCAGCCCCATAGCCCGGGGCATCGCTCAGCAGCCCTGCAGAGGCACCCCCCCCCCCCAACCATGGAAACCTCAGGTTCAGGGTTGCCTCTGATGCCCAATGAGCAGAGCCCCAAAAAGGCCCTTGGGAGAGGCCAGGCTCATTTGTCACCTCCCTAAGAGTCTGCGCTTCTCGTCTGAGGAGCAGGAAATGCTAATCAGTGGCCTCGTTATTTTCATAGAGCCCTCCCGAGAGTCCTCTGGACAAAGGCAGATGCAATCAGCTTACAAGCACCACTGAGTGCTTGAAAGATGAACAAATACATTGTTTTTGCTGGCAGCTGGCCAGGGGTTTCATGCGAACCAGGACAGAAGACGGCTAGAGCTAGCAAGTGACAGGAGGCCCACCTCTGGGACACGGTTCCTGACACCCCTGCCTCTAGGGCCCAGGGGTCAATGACCTCTGAGGGGAAGGGTCCTGGGGCCTGTCTGGGCTCCCTCGGCACAGGTGTGCGCCTGGGCCCCTGGGAGGCCCTGCCTGGGCGCGGGAGGGAGGCATCTTCAGTGTGTGCACGTAGGCACTTAGTGCCTGGCACCCAGACACACCCTGTAAATGCCACTGCATGAAACAAACAAAGCCCTGCCACTGACAGAGTGCCACCCCTCTGCCCTTCCTCCCCCCATCCCCGCTGCCCCCACAGACCCCCCTGGAAAGTGTAGGAACTACCAGCAGGACCTGAGGAAGAGGGAGCCTGCGCCAGGCTGCCTTCCAAAAAGCAGCAGCTGCTTGGTGTTGCTGCAGAGACGACGGAACACAGGCAGCTGGCTTCTGCCCACCGCTGTCTCCATTGCCCCTCCGCCCTGGGGATGGTGGGGACAAGGCAACCGCCTCCCCTGGGGTCCTCAGGAAAGCAGGCAGCTACCTGCCAGGAGCGTGGTCTGGGATCCTCACCCCACCCTCCTGCCCCTCCTAAAGTAATCTTGCCCTCATCTGAACTCTCCCCAGTCCTGAATTTTGCCTTCCTTATATATGCCACTTTCTAATTTGTATATATGGGGGGTTGGGGGGTGATTTTTTTTTCCTTTATAAAAAAAAAAAAGGTGCAGTGAAGAGAGACAGAAGTCTGGATTGAAATCCCAGCTGGGCAATCTGTTGCCTGTGTGGCCCGAGGCAAATGACTTTGCTCCTCTGAGCCTCGGTTCCGTCATGAGTTAGAGTAACAGGGTAACAGGCATTGTTCTCCGGGGCCATGCTAGATTCTAAACTCCTGGAGGACAGGCTCTAGGGTCTCTGTGACCCTTGTTTTTGTGTGGAGCAAGGCCCTGCATGTGGAAAGGCCTCAGCAAATGATGGCGGGATGGACTGGTGGATGGATGGGTGGATGGCTGGATGGATGGATGGACGGACGGGTAACAATACTCACTTCCGTTCCTGACAGGATCGGGCCGGGTCACCTCTTCCTGGGTCCTTCCCCAGGGAAGCAGCTCCTAGGGTGTCCCTGGCATGTGCTGTGGCTCTGACCCCTGCAGAGGCCCCACCACGGAGGCTTTCTCCTCCTCAGGGTGGCCCAGGTCCTGCCTGAAGCCTGGGGGGAGAGAGAAGGACAAGCTCCTCAAAGTCTATTGTGCATCCGAGATGTCAGCTTCCTGGGGACGAGGCTTGGACTGGGCTCCTGTGGTCCTCGCCTCTGGCTCAGGCAGCACATCTGAGTGGCACGTCGCTGTCTCCACACTGTCCACCCGCCACACCTCCTGCACTGGAACTCACACACTGTGTCTGCGTCCTCAGTCTGGCTGGTGACTAAGCACTGAGTCTTCCCCAAGTCTACCTTTAGTTGCTCACAAGTGTCCTGCTCATATGTACTGAGAGAGGCACCCAGGCACAGTCGGGGCATGGTAACTGGCAGGCCTGGTTTGAGTTGTGGCTCGGCCACTTGGGCATTGTGCCCTCCCCTGAAAGTGGGACAGGGAACTACCACCTTGCAGGTTGTGATGAGGGTCAGAGAGAAAGTCTGTGAGACGCTGGAAATAACGGGGGTCCCCGATAGGTAGTAACCGTCACTATCATCCTTGTCACTCAGAGCCCTGAAGGCAAGGGGCCTCCCACAGTCTAGCCACGTCTCTTCTCTTCCAGAATCTTGGTCAACATGGACAACAACATCATTCAGCATTACAGCAACCATGTCGCCTTCCTGCTGGACATGGGGGAGCATGATGGCAAGATTCAGATCACCCTTAAGGAGCTGTGAGGACCCCGCGGGGAGCTCCGGGCCGGGAGCCAGCTGCCAGTGGCCCCCTGCCGCACACAACCTCTCCTCATGCCTCAGTGCCGTTACTTGAACGCCTTCCCAGAGGGAAGAGGCCCGCGTCCCCGACGTCAGGGCCAAGAAGGGACCTGGGAGGTGTCCTGACCCGAGCCCCCACCTCATGCTTGAATCCACTCTGAGCGCCTGCCAGCGCCTGCCCAGCCAGACAGCGCCGTCTTGGTGAGCGCCCGGCAGACGCTTTCCTCCTCCGCCGCTGCTCTGCGGGCTGCCTATCCCGGTGCTGGAGGCGGGCCTCGCTCCCAAAGCCGACCTGACCGCTGGCCGCTCCCATTCTTGGTCGTCCCACCGACTTCAGACCAAGGATCTCTCACCCTGTGGTCAGTTAACTTGAACACTCTCGGTTTCCAGTGCAAATGACTTTGAAAAGACACTGTGGTGGACGCACCTCTTTCTCATGGACGTCCCCCGGGCCCGATGTAAATAATAGAGCTGATCGGCCACGACCACGTGGCTGCTCCATAAATGACCGACCACCCTGCTCACTGCTGTACACATTTCTCACTTACAGTTTTCATTTATGTTATAAATATATAAGTATATATTGTATATATATATGCAACGTTTTATATTTTCACGGATACATTTTTATCATTTCAAAAAATGTGTATTTCACATTTCTTGGACTATTTTTTTAGCGGTTATTCAGTTATGCATTTTGTATACTCATATAGTATTTAGTAATAAAATTCTGCCTATGTATTACTTCAAATGCCACACTTGTTCTTTCTGTGAAAGTCTGCCAGGAGGAGAGGGTGAGAGTAGACAGGGCCTGGCTGCTCCTGTCCTGGGGGCATTTGCCCCAACTCGAAGGGCAGTGCTGTGCTGGGCACTAATAAAGCAGGCCTCCCACCTGGAGGACACCCAGCTCTCTGCCCTGTGTGGTCCCACAGCTGAACGTTATGACCTGGGGATCACTGACTGGATATGCAGAAGTCCTGGAAAGGGTCAGGATGACCTTGCCGGGGACCTCGTAGCGGGGGTCTGTGGGCAGAGCCCAGGGCTAGGAGTTCTTGTGCCAACTCTGCCCTGCGCTCTTGGCTAAGTCATTTTCCCTGGAGCCCGCTCCTACCAGCCCAATGGCCTGCTAAGATCCCCCAGGGTCAGAGGGGCCTAAGAACCAAGGCCTGGGGTCTGGCCTGATTGTCAAGAGTCTGGGGTGAAAGGAAAGTACAGCTCTAAGCGTCACTTTGAAAGTGTCTTCCAGAACGTCTAGCTCCCAAGGGACAGCCAATGGCTTGCAGGAGAGTTTCCTTTGGGCTAAACAAGAAACTTTACATTGAAACACGGCTGTAAACATCTCAAATCAAGACACTGCACACTGTAAGTATTTCCCAGATTCTGCTGCGAGACCTGCAGATCTGGCAGCAGTTTGCGGGACCCGAGTTGGATGCCCCTTTAGGTAGGCAGCATCCTCAGCTCCCAGGCCCCTGACCCCATCCCTGCATCACCTGTTTTGCTCCATGCATCGCCCACCCAGCCCTGGAAGAGCTTGACCATGAGACAGCAAACTCTGATCCAACTCTTCAAGGAGAAGGGCCTGCGGGGATGGGAGCACCAGGCCGCCTTAGATCCAGACTCTACTGCTCCTGCACGGAGCTCCCGCCACCTCCAACGTATCCCAAAGCAATGGGCGCTTGCAGGAATCAGAGGTCACATAGAGGTCAGCTTTGGTGAGATGCAAGAATTCAATTTAATTGGATGTTATTCCATCCTTCCAACCCCTCCCTAAGTGGAGAGCCAGTCAGCAGCCAGTTTTGACATGGAGGCCCAGGATGTAGCATTTCCAGAGAAAAGTCAAGGAGGGAGCAAAAGGGAAGAGAGAGCCTTGTCCTCGCTGGGGCGAGAGCAGGCTGCCTGGGAGAGTTCCACTTGCAAACGGAAAGACAATGCCAATATCTGGGGAAGGAGGGGGTGTGTGGCTACTTCCATCTTCTCCTGGTTCTTTGGGAATCTTCTCTTGCCGAGGGGAAATGACAGGCCAGAAAAGATGCATTAAAGATGTGTCAAACTTGAGCGGGAGGTTGGGGAGCCCAGCCCAGGAAGGGGAAAGGTTGGGTGAGAGTGAGAACCTGCAGACTCAGGATGTTGCGTGGCTCCAGTGCCCCCCAGAACCTCTGTGTCCCGGCTCTGGCTCCAGCAGGGCCCCGCCCACACGTGCTGTTGAATACGGAGCCAATAAAGCACGTGGCAGCCTCTCCTGAGGGTGGGTGCTGAGCACAGGTGCCCAGGGACTGGCTGCCATGCTCTTCCTGAGGGTGAGATTCAAGGGCTTAGAGGTGGGCAAGGAGCCCAGGCAACCACTTCGTGTCTGTTATAAGCGCCTGTGAGCCTTCCAGCTCTGGGAACACCAGGAGGGTCTGGAAGCCGTGGCCAGAAGGATGTGCTGTCCCCCCTGCAGATGCACGCGGGCTCCGGAGCCCTGGACAGCACCAGGCTGCCAGGCAGGGCATCTGCCCTCCTCTACCTTCTCCCTGGAGCCCGAGCTTCAGGAGCCCCTGGCGTCTGAGGGCAGGGTGCAGACAGCAGCCTGACCAGGTGCTTGGCGAAGGAACCGGGGAGGCTCTGTCCTCTCCTCTTCTTCTCAGGAAACCATGAGGTCAGCAGGAACGGGGGGGCCAATCTCCAGGAGGCAGCTCGAGCCCAGCTGAACACCAGACCCAGGTGGCAGAGCGGCCCCACGTCAGCCCTGGGCACCTGCGTGGGGCCGCTGGTGGCCGGCCTTTCCCGTGCCCTGTGAACCGCTACAACACCGGGATCCACCTGTTGCCCTCGTTGTAGAGAAAGGAATGCCTCCCAGGGAGCTCCGGCTTGTAGGTGGCTGTGAGGAGAGAGGGGCAGTGTGAAGACGGAGAAGGCCAGTTGCAGGAGTCTCTTTTGTTCTACGTCAGAGCTGGCGAGGCCAGTGGGACCCCGGTCCCAGCCCCTGCACCATCCGTGTGGGGAGGCAGACAGAGGAAGGGACGGCCCGAGGTTATCTGGTTCTTAACTGGCCGAGGTAGGACTCGAACTCTGGTTTCCCACCTTCTTTAACCCCTTTTCACGTCTTCGACAACGAAAAATTTACAAAAGACCTTTCTATGAAGTTTGGGGGGGGGGGGGGAAGGACTGAGTCAAGCGATACTCTTAAGAAGCAAGGTGTCAGCTTGGTGGGGTTTTGTTTTGATTGATTTCAGAAATTCCCAGAAAAGCGAAAGCCATGACCCTGCAGGTCCTTTAGGAAACCAGCAGCCAGAACCACAGGGGCTTGGGAACTCACACTGACACTGACTTGGTTAACGAGGGGCCATGGGTGACCCCTGTTGGTTACCTGGGAAGCTGCTGATGGGGCACCTGGCAGCCCAGGCACACCTGCACCCCCTGGGGCCAAGGAGGCAGACGTTTGCCTGTGCTCACGCCCAGGAGGGACCGCCCGACCCGTGTGCCAGGTGTCCCGCACCAGGCACAGCGCAGAGGAGACACAGACACAAAGCTCTTAGGGGTCTGGGCCCAGCAGGGTCAGACAAGGGTCGCCCCCGGGCCTCCCGAGACCGCCCACTGGAGCTCAGCACTTACAGAGGCATCAGCACAACCCAGACGCTGAACCAGAATGAGCTCTGCCTGGACCGACCAGACGACCTGAGGGTCAAACCTCTGCCGTCTTGTTGGCTTGACTACGTTTCCAAGGCCAAAGGTCTTGTTGGCTTGACTACGTTTCCAAGGCCAAAGCTATGCGAATGCCTTTCTCCCTGTCCTGCCTGCCTTCCATTCTACTCACCTGTGAGTTTGGAGGGGAAGGTGTCTCCCCACCAGGCCGATGCACAGGGCTTAGGTCATCTGTGCCTCCCCAGGGTGGGAGCAGCATCCATGCTCATTGAAAGACTGAATTTAACAGGCCTGGCAGCCGCCTCAGCTCCGCCTTCCTCCGCCCACCCCACCTGCACACCAGCACACCTGTTCTGCACACCTGACCCGTGCCCCTAGGTCTGGTCAATGTCAAGGGGAGGAAAATAGCTAAGGGGCTCTATAAACAGCTCCAAACAGGTCCCTCGTGGGATCAGCTCCCAGGTAGGTACCTGAGGTCACAGGGTATCACTGATTAAGCTCACCTGTGAACTAGATGGCTTAACAGAGCTGCCCAGTAAACGGTCCCCCCCGCCCCCGGTTCGTGCCTGACAAACCAGGCAGAGGGGACGCACCTGCGCTCCGGCTGCCCCTCGCTCCCGAGACCTGTGGACACCTTGCTCTCCCGCTCCCCGTCCATGAAATGACTCGGCCAAGCGAGGCCAGTGATTAAAACATTTGTGAGAACATGAACTTGTTGACCACCTGACAAGAGCTATGGCCCCTTAGCCCAGAAGAGAATGTCTGCAGACAAGGTCAGCGTCACAGACCCCTGGAGCCTGTCTCTGAGCCTCTCGATGGTCATGGTTCTTGGTTATGAATCCCTGGCCTGGATCGTCTCTAAGAGCCCTCTCACTTTAAACACACACACACACACACACACACACACACACACACAACTTTCATACTCAGAAAGTGTAAGCTGAAAAGTCTTCTAAATCCACTCTAACCCCTATAACCTGTTTGGCAAACAACCTATAAACCAGTGGCATTTGATGGCCCAGGAATGACAAACAATTCCAGATTTGGCTTTTACAGTCATTTCAAACAACCCTCTAACCTGGGCCAGGCAAGCCTGGTTGAGTCGGCGCCACTGTCCACCGCTTGGTGGTGGATACGAACGATGCACTGGAGATTAAATACTTGGGGGGCCCGGCGTAGTCCACAATCTCGTACTGACCAGGGCCTGGGAGAGGCGGCTTCACGGGCAGAGACAGAGGCTGGGCGGAGAAGTTCAGGATGGGGTGTCTCCTTCAGACAAGACAAAATGGGAAGATGTCACTAGCGCGGTCTATTGGGGAAATGGTAGTTTTTAGACGTAGCCAAGACCTGCCCGGCAGCAAGCCGTCTGCAGGTGGACAGGGCATGGCACCAGGAGACCTATTTCTTCTTGTGGATCCACTGCTGTGAGCTGGGGGCCTGGGACCTCAGTTTCCTCATCTGCACGATGGTGATCCTAATAGAGCCCACAGCGCAGGCCTGTTGTCAGGGCTCAGTGAGATGGGACAGAAAACACAGACACAGCCCAGCACCACGGGAGAGCTCCGTACACGCTGTTGTAATGATGTTGCTGAGCTGATCAGGAATGGCAGACAGCACTGACCTCATCGTCGATCCTGCTTGACTGGCAGTGCCTGGCTGGAGCTCGGTGTAAAGAACGGAGGCTTCGCATGGGCTCTGTGAAGAGCATTGTGATCTACTTGTGATGTCTGCCATGGCCAGGGACAGAGAACAGGCATCCCGGTTCCAGGGATTTGCTATCCCAAGACTGGTAGATCGCTAGAGACCATTCTGGTATTGACTCCCCAGAGCCCTACCACATGTCTTCCTGTCGAGGCAGGGCATGGGAGTAGAGAAACGCTGGGTTGGGGACTAAGGGGCCTCTGCATAGCACACCCCTTCCATTGCCATGGTCCGTTTTCAGGTCTGTCTCCCCCTCCTTCAGAGAGGGGAGCCTTTCATCTTTCATGCCTGGTGTGGAGAGAATGAATGAGAGAAGTGGAACCTGTCCTTAAGCCCTAGCTCTGACAGCAATTCACTCGGTGCCTCAGTCTCCCCATCTGTAAAATGAGGGGGGGGGGATAGGATGGCCTCTGAGGTCCCTTCTGGCTGTGACCTTTCATCAACCCTTGATTCAAAGAGGGGCCACTGGGCTGCCCAGGGAATTCTGGGATTGTTATGGGAATCATACTCCCCTCCCAGCCATTCAATAGAAGGGCTGCCTGCTCCCGCCTCACACCGGAGGCTTCTCCCAAGGTCTCTCACCGAAGGAAGAGGAGTTCTCAGAGCACTGAACAGCCACAGGGACTCACCCCAGCTTGAAGCCAGCCCAGCGGAAGAGAGGAGGGAACTGGGATCCTGGCCACTGAGGCTCTGCCGCCCTGTGGCCAGCACCTTCTGGAACAGAGGTGTTCCTAAACTCAGCGAGCAGGTGGGGACCTAGAGCGTCTCAGCCAACCTCCTTATTTTGCTAAAGAAATCGGTGCCCAGAGAAAGCTAGTCGCCCCAAGTGCAAAGCACGTCAGGGGTAATGCGGGCCCGGGACCCAAGTCTCCCCGGTGCCTAATCATCAGGGGAAGGCATTGGGGGAATTTTTGAGTCTGAGAGTCACCCAGACCTGAGTCTGAATTCTAGGCGTGCCACTCCCAGACTCAGACAAGTCCCCTAACCTGTCCACCTGTGTCAAGGTGCAATGCCACCCACTCTTTCTACAGGATTTGATGGAGAAAAGGCATGTCAGGCACCTAACGTAGTGCCAGCACACAGTAAGTGCTCAATAAAATTAGGCATTGTTATTGTTAGGATTCCTACAGCACTCTGCCCAGCTGCTTGGTCTCAGAGGAGCAGCAGAGCCTCAGGGAAGAGAGGCTAGAGGGCTCCCTCACAGAGTCACCCAGAGGGTGGACACTCCCACTGCCGGGGGAGGGGGGCGGTCAAACAGCTGGCTTTGATGCTTATGTTTAGAACAAAGGTGCCCGAGGAAAAGGGGGGAAAACATTGCCTCCTCCCCCGCCTCCCCCCAGCTGGCGTGGGAGAACTGGTTATAGTGTGTGATCAGCCACGTCTCCCCTTATAAATAGAAGCTGGCTGCTCCTTGCTCTGGCTTGGGTCACCTCTTCAAAGAACTCCCAGAAACTGGATGAGTGTGTGACTGACACAGCTGGGAAACAGCCTTGATTCCTGGACATTAGGTCTGAAATGAGCCAACCGCTGTATGAGGTCACCCCATTGTCTGAGTCTCCCCCAAGCCCGATTCTTTGAGACACCATGAGGTGCCTCCTTTCCCAACCAGGCACACCTGCCGGAGGCTGAGCAGGCAGGGCAGGATCTGTCAGCATTCTTGGTGAAAATGGGTCAAAAAAGAAAAAGAAAAAGAAAATGGGTGGGAGAGTTCCCTTGCCCTCCACGCCACCAGCACACGCAGGAGTGGCTGGGCCCTGCCAGCTCAGCTCTGGGTCTGCAGAGAGTGCCGGCCATGTGTGCGGCTCTGCAGCAGGCACCCGGGGCGTCCAGGCTCTTCTGTGTGAAGACCCAGGCCCTGAACACCCCAAGGGCTGACAGTCCACTGCAGTGACAATGACGCTGGTGACGGCTGAAGGCAGGGCCGCTCTGCGCTCAGACGCCCCCAGTCGCTAGCTGTGTGTCCTCAGAAGTCTCTGCCTCCCAGGCCTGTTTCTGCTTCTGTAGAATGAAGGGTGATACCTGCCACCCAGGTTGTTATGAAAACTAGCTAGTGCTTTACTTGCACTATTTGTTTTAAATATTAAACTAGAGATAAAAACTACACTGAGAGTGCAGAGAGAGATACATAGAGAGATAAAGATGATAGATAGAAAGATAGATAGATGATAGATAGATAGATGATAGATAGATAGATGAGAGAGAGAGAGAGAGAGAGAGAGAGAGCAATCTACCCTAGAAGGGCCAGCATATGCCCTGAAAGGGACGCAGGAATTCTTCAGGTAGGAAAGCTGGGGAAGGGGGTATTTCCAGCAGTGGAAACAGCAGGGGCAAAGGCTGCAGCCCCATGTGACAGGACCTGGGGCGCAAGGAGACAAAGGGTGAGCCACCTTGCCTGCCTTCAAACCTCAATCCGCCTGTGATTTCTGGGTTTCTGACCATCCGCCCTCCCAGACCCCGATGAGAAGCTAAAGGAAAAGCTTCCATGTATGGCCTCTCAGTGCAGTCCCACCTCCTGTGTCCTCTGCTCCCATGCTGCCTTCTGGAAACACCCAACACCACATTGTTCAGCAACTCCGTGCCTTTGCCCATGCTGTTCCTTCTGCCTTTCCCTGCAAACTCTGATTCCACCTTCACTTCTCTCCTGCAGGGAAACTCACAGGCTGAATGAAGCCCTCTCTCCTTCCCGCCCCCACCTCCCTCCCTGGGGGAGCCTGGGTTCGGACCCTGCTCCAGCACCCTGGTGAGTCTGCACTTGGCCTGTTAAGTCTACGTACAGTACCGACCTGTGGGAGAGTTGGAAGCACGGTCCCAGATAATATCAGTGTAGCTGGCCCCTCCAGACATTAGCCATTCTTTCCTCTGCACAGAACTCGCTGTTTCTATGCCCCTCACCTGGCTAGCTCTTGAGGGAGGGGGTTGTGTCTGACTCATCTTTGAGGACATTTGCTGAACAGCGGAGAAAAGCAGAGGGTTGGAGCCAGTGGGGGAGCCCAGACATCTGGACCCCTCCACACACATACACACTCCAGACAGATCTATCATCGGCCAGGGCTGCTCCCTCCGTGTGGCGGCGGGGCTGGGCCCATCGCAAAGGTCGGGCTGGATCAAACCCGGGGCAGCCCTCCGAGCTCTGCGAGCGGCTTTTATGAGCCTCATGGCTCAGTTATAAAAGCCACCGTGGTCCTGCCCCGTGGAAAGAAAACATCTATCAAAGCTCTGAGTTGGCCACAGCTGGATTAAGTGTGTTTGCAGCTTCCAACGTGAGCTGCTTGCAAATCGCGGAGAATAATGAATGTGTCAGAGGGCTCAGCAGGTCACTGGGGGCGGCACGGAGACCCCGGGGACACTCCCAGCGCAGACTCTCTGCCTCAGGGGTTCCCAGGGTCTGGAGGGATAAAGGGGCAATTTTTCTCCTCATTACAGGGCAGCCGATGCCCCGGGGCTGGAGGGCAGTGTCTGTTTAGCAGGTAGCAGGTGACAGATTACAGCTTTGGGAAGAAGCGCCATATCTAATTGGAAACCCCAGGGGAACTTTAGGTGGGTCCCTCCTAATCACCCAAAGTGAAGGGGGGCCGAGGGCTTGATTCTCCGGGCCCAGCCATGACAGGGCAGCGCGTCACTGCAAAACCAGTGGCTGAGGGCGCCCAGGAGTAGAGCCAGGGTGAGAGATGGCAGTGGGAGTTTCACCTCCTGGCGGGCAGGCGAGAGTGAGTTGGAAGGCTGAGCTGGGAGGAACGGTTTATCTCCAAAAGCCCGGCTCACCCTGATCCATTGAGTCATCACTGTGACCCACGCTCAGGGCCTGACGACGGGAAGCCGTGGCGGGCCCTTCGCCCTGCAGCCCCCTGGGAGCTGGTGAGTCCTCTGAGCTTCTGAGTCAGCAAAGTGGCCAGAGCAGAGGCCCCCTGTGGCGTGTTCTTCAACAAGGAACCCAGAAATGGCCACAAACAACCCCCCAGCCCTCGCACAGCATCCGCCCTACAGGGGCCACTCAAGACACAGAGTCCCGCCCGGCCGGTGTGGCTCAGTGGTTGAGTGGCGACCTATGAACCAGGAGGTCACAGTTCCATTCCTGGTCCGGGCACATGCCAGGGTTTCTGAGTGGATCCCCAGTGTGGGGCCTGCAGGAGGCAGCTGATCAATGATTCTCTCTCATCATTGATGTTTCTATCTCTCTCTCCCTCTCTCCTCTCTGAAATCAATAAAAATATATTAATTTTTTTAAAAAAGTAATACCAGTTGAGTGTAGAGCAGTGGTTCTCAACCTTGGCTGCATGTTAGAATCACCTGGGAATCTTTTTAAAATCCTGATTTCCGGGCCTCTTCCTCCGGAAATTCTGTGTCTTTGTTACGGGGTGAGGCCACACATTAGTAACAAAGAAACAGAATTTCCGGAGGATGGGGCCTGGAAATCAGGATTTTAAAAAGATTCCCAGGTGATTCTAACGTGCAGCCGAGGTTGAGAACCACTGGTCTAGAGGCTCCTCTTCAACATGAGCTCTGTGGGCGATCTTATCTTACTCTTGCCAGCACCTTACAAGTGTTTGTTCCAGTTCACAGAGGATGGATTTGGATTTCCTGGGAGTTCAGTGACCCCTCCTTCCAGGTTCTTGGGCCGGGGAGAGGGAAGGCAGGAGTTTGGGGGTGACGGCCAGCTGTGCTTATCCCTCTGCCACAAACCTCCCAGGAGACGCGACAGGCTCAGCCCCTGTGGCTTCCTGAGCACCTGTCACCTTGCTACCCTCTCACCACTCTGGGCGCCACTCCTGCTGGTGGGTAACATGGGACTAACATCCCCCTGGTTCCCCCTACACCCTGAAGAGAGCAGAACCTACATATCATTTTGCAAGTTGGACCCTGCCCCAAACGGGGAGCCAAGCCCTTCCAACCCAAGACACACGGTCACATGCATGTTCAGTGCATGTACAGAAAACTGCACGGACCTTCGCAGGGGCCTGAGTCCTGGAACACGGGTGCCCAGGCACTCCTGTCCCTCTTCCCTCCGGGACACAGGGGAGCCGGCAAAACTCGCATTGAGAGCCTGTATCTTTCTTCATCTTACATCATTCCGCCATCATTCAACATAATGGCCGGATCTGTTTTTAGAATAACCCAAAGTACACTTCAGTTTTTATCTTCCCATCCTTTAAGTGAAATCACAGATTTCTCAGCTCCATCCTTTGCACATGAATTAAAAATCTATTTGTTGGACCTCCTTTGTGGCTTCCGGCTGGCTCTGTGTTCACCGCCCCCTCTGTGCTCTCCTGGGGTCATGGAGCGTCAGGAATGAAAGGACCTCCCCTCTTTTCACACAGAGAGAAACGAAGGCCAGAGAGGTGCTGAGAGCAGCCCCAGACCCCAGAGCCAGTGAACACAGATGTCCTGCCACAGAGGCTGGGAAACCATCTGCTCACCCAGGTAAGCCTGAATGTAAGAGACACTGGGCTTAATAGGTTCCTTTGTGCAGGCCTTCTCAGAGCCTTTAATAAGCCCACGCTCACTGTGATGCTCCCGGGGCAGAGGGTTTATAAGTAGTGTTTCCAAGGCTTATTAACCATGGATCCATTATTCACAGAGCATCACGGAGAGCCAGTGCACCCCAGACACCCCCAGACACGCCAGCACCACTGCACTGCTCCGCTGGAGAGATGGGCTGTGTGCGGCTACTGGCCAGCATTCTGCCGCCTGCGCCCCGGCCTGGCCCTGCGTTGCTCCAGGTGAGCCTGGCTGGGGGTGTATGGTGTTCTGTTCACCTGAGCAGCTCCATAGCCTCCAGCAAGAACCTGAAGCTTCCAGGGCCTGTGGACTGGCAGGTATAAAGGCCGTTTAATGAGAATATTTCAAACTGCTCATCTCGATTTAAGCCCAGCCAAGTGACACTTCTCTGGGGAAAGTGTTTAAACATGGAGCAGCCCCCATGCTCCTTTCCCCATTTCCTGACGATGCTTCCAGATGCGGGCTGGGGGCTTGAGCGGCCATGCCAAACACCAGCTGCTCCTATATCCTAATACTAGAGGCCCAGTGCATGACATTTGTGCACTGGGCCAGGGGTCCCTCAGCCCAGCCTATGCCCTCTCACAGTCCAGGACCCCCAAGGGGTCCTTAGTGCTGCCACAGAGGCTGGAGAGGCTCCCGCCACCACCGCTGCGCTCACCAGCCATGAGCCCAGCTTCTGGCTGAGCAGTGCTCTCTCTGTGGGAGCCCACTGACTATCAGGGGCAGCTCTGGCATTGAGCATCTGCCCCCTGGTGGTCGGTGCACGTCATAGCAACCGATCATTCCCCCGTCGATTTGCATATTAGGGTTTTATTATATAGGATGCCTGTAGGATACCGGGTAATTGCAGCTATGATGGTAACAGCTGTTTTCAAGCACTTTCTCATCTAATCCTGACAGAACCCCTGAAAGATAAGGTTCTTATTTCCGCCTAAAAACGTGGAAACTGGCTCAGGGAGCAGTGTCTGCAGGGGAGCGAGTCAGGACTCAGACTCAGGTCTAACTCCAAAGCCGTCCTCTTCCCCACTCTATTCGTTGCCAGAGTAGGGGGAGGTGGTGTGCCGTGGTGCCTGAGCCAACCTGAGGCAGGAAGTCCCTGAGGTTTGGGGAGAGCCTGGTCCTGAGCCCGAGAGCCTATGCAGGGTCAAGCTGCAGAACCAGGCACCAGAGGGCAGGCGCAGCTTGTCCTGCGGTCTCCCCCTGAGGCCTGAGTCCTTTCTCTGGATCCTACGCTGCTCTCGTCAGGCTCATGCTGTGCTGGGCTCCCTAGCTCCCCTCTCTCCTTGCCCTGGACCGATGCCCATCGTTGTCAGCCTCCCTGGGTGCCCAGACTTCTGACCTACTGTGGCTCTGAACCGAGCCACCTGCTCAGAGGTGCCCGGGTGCCTATACGCTCGGTCCCAGCCCCTGGTCAGCCCTCCCGGCAGCCCATCCTGCCTGGAGAAGACTCTGCAGGGGTGCGGTCTTAAATGGCACCGACCTTAACTGCAGTTCGTTTTAGAAGTTCTAGAACCGATTGACAGGTAATAAGCCCTGGGAGTGTTTTAGTCTCTTAGGTGAAGGTAACACCAAGTACCTGCCTTTACTTTTAAAATTTGTGTTACTATTAAGTCACCATTTGCATCTGCCATCCACATGCCAAATCTGTATTTTTAAATCAGCAAACAACACTGTGAGGCATGAATTACCCCACTTTACAGATGAGGGCATGGAGGCTCAGAGGGGTGGGGGCAGTGCCCAAGGTCACCGAGCAGGAAAGCAGCTGAAGTTTCAGTCCAGCAGGTCAGACCAACCTCAGGGTCCGGGCTGCTCACCGATCAGCACAAAACTATGCGAGCTCCACGGCTTCTCATGCCTGCCGCCGGGGGGAGGTTGTATGTTGTAAAATGGGATAGTCAGCCCAGGAGAGCACGCATCGTGGGGAACATGGAAAGAGCCAGACAGTTCGGGCCCGATTCCCAGCGGCACCCCGTCAGCCTGTGGACTTGGGCAAATCTCTCCGTCTCCCTGAAGCCCAGCTCCCTCCTCCAGGAAGAACAATCCTGACAACAGGATTGTTTTGGTAAGGGAGCATGAGGTGAACTTCCTGGTACAGAGTAGCTGCTCAATATGTACTGTGCGTGCAGCACACATTTATTGAGCACCTACTATGCATCAACAAGGACAGCGACCTGGCGAGCAATGACACCCTTCCTTTTCTACCATGTCGGGGGCCTTCCCAGACCACCTTTCAAAAGAAAGCTCAGGATCATCAGGACTCACGGGATAAGGGTCTTTTTCGGAATCTTGGTGTGATCGTGTGGGTTGTAATAACCGGGGCCAGGGACTGTTGATGTCAGTTTAAATCCACGGTCAGTTTTTGATTTAAAACAGGACGCCAATGTCGTCGGCGACTGCTTCACAAGGGATTCGTTGATATCATAATACCCTAAACAGAAAGAAATTTTTAAACAGGTAAGAAACACTTCTCAAATAAATAAAGAGCCATACCTTCCGCCTAAGGATACATTAATGACTGGAAGGCGATACCACTCCAAGATGGTCCAATGGAAGGGCTGCCTGAATTAGCTGAAAACAATACTCACCATTTAGCGAACACGGGCCACATGCATCACATACTTAGCCCATGTACTCTCCCACAGCCCAGCAATGTGGGTGCTAACACCTCCATTCTAAACGCGAGGAATCTGAGGCTCAGCGATATTAAACCATTTGCCCGTAGACATCCATCTAACCAGGGACTAAGCCCAGTGGCTCCCTCCTCGATAAAGTCAGAAGAATTCTTCCAACAACGGAGTGGTTGTAATAGTGGAATAACGTATGAGGCTCCTGGCACAGAGGAGTTGTTTTGTAACTACAGTGGGGCCTTGACTTACGAGTGTCCCAACTAATGAGTTTTTTGAGATACCAGCTGTCTGTCGGGCCGATTTTTTGCATTGAGTTGATAGAGTAATTTGAGTTAACGAGCTCCTTAACGAGCTCGGTCTCTGAACGAATTAAACTCGTAAGTCAAGGCCCCACTGTACTTTGCAATTAACAAATATCTCTTGAACACCGACTATGTGGGCCCAGGCCACCTGTCTCCAAAGCCCATGCTTGCCCACCATGCCCCGTCTCCAGAAACTGTGACAGGATGAAACCCATGTGACTGCACGGAGCTTCGAGGAAGAGCAGGATGCTCTGAGCTGGGGGAGGAGGAAGCAGCTCGCCCTCGGCTTGTGGGTGCCCTGCCAGTGGGTGCCCTGCCAGTGGGTGCAGGCGTAGGGAGTACGAGCAGCGGCACTAGACAAAAGCCTTGAGGACGTCTGCACACCCAGGCTCCCCAAGACTCCGATATTAAGAAAATGATTCAACATAATGGGAAAGCCCTGAGCATATGATGAACATCCCAGCAGCCACTACAGCGTGAGAAAGGATAGCAGCCTGTATGTGCACAGCCCAAGCTCAGGCCTGAAGGTGACCAATATGAAGACCATAGGCCACCGGCCGTGTTTCCGAAAATGAAGGTGAGTGAATAAGTAAAGCCAAGCCTGAAAGTCTATGCCCGAGGGTGGCATCCCGGTACAAATGGATACGTCTGAATAAAAATAGGCGCGGCCCCAGGAAAGGGGAGTCCATATATGAGGGGTGGCATTCTGGGTGGGAAAAATATTCCAAATTTCCTAAACATTGTAAAGCTGGCTTTGCTTCAATAAAATGTACTTTTCCGTTGCAAAAATACTGAAAACAACATTACTACTTGACTAGCAAGATTTTCCTTAAACGGTCAGGCCCAGTGCGGGCCAGGGCAAGGTGCCTTGTCATCCCTGTGTTGAAGGGCAATTCCATCACAAATGGCAAAAACCTTAACTGTGTTACATGCCTCAGACTTAGCGATTTCACGTTCAGCAGTTTACATAGGGAACTAGCTCGATTGCACACGAGCTGTGAACTACAAGGGTGTTTGCAGCCACTGTATTTATATTAGTGATCAGCTCAAAACCACCTCGATTCCCAGTAAGAGAGCATTTGTTCCTTCACTCATGGCACCGCCATACAATGGCCTCCTATACGTCTGCTTAAAAATGATGTTCAGGGAAGATTTTTAATAACTTGAAGAGATGTTCCCAGCATATGGTTAACATAGTTTTAAAAGGCAGATGTTCAGCTAGCAGCCTTGATAACATTGGTCCATATCTCTCATTATCTTTCTGTTTCTTTTCTCTCTCATTTACCGCTACCAGAAAAGGTGAAAGCAATGCCTGGCTATGAAATGCGGAGACACAGAAGTAGAGAGAGAGGCACGCATGTTGCTGTGGCCCCGAGAGCCCCGGAAGCACTGGTTCCCGGGCGCAGCTGGGCTCTGCTGCATGAGGCGGGCTCCCCGGCAGATCCGATTCTGTGACCCACGTTGGCAAGTGACACTTTAGCACAGGCCTTTCCCCCGTGCTCAGAAAGAAAAGGAAAAATAGAGGGGGACACTGGTGATGTGGTTGGTACATCTAAATGCAGGAAATCCAACCAGCAAACAGGTCAAGGTGAGCATTTGCCTGGCGTCGACGGAGGGGCAGGCAGAGCAGCAGACCCAATCCCCGCTCCGCATCTGGTTTTCTCCCAGAGGGGGCAGGGAAACCATGGTGTTACTGCCGAGAGGTGAGAGGTCGAAGCAGAGGTCCCGGGCCCCTGGCCACGGAGCGGGGGAGGTGTCTGAGGCACCAGGCAGGCATCAAACCCAAGAGGCCTGGGCTAAATCCAAGGGGACCCTGGGCTAGTCACCTGCTTTCTAAGTATCATTTCCACCTGTAAAATGGGCGGAAATAATATTGGCTCACACCTCCTGAGCACATGCTCCGTGGGGCTTTGAGAGCTTTCCGCTGAATGGAAAGCCTGGGGCACACAGTAGGAGCTTAAGAGACACGGCCCCTCCCCCATCCTGTTCTCTGCGATAAGACCTCCGGAGGGAGTGGCACCTGTGGCCGGCTGCTGGGGTGCCCCCATCCCATCCCGGGGCTCACTGGCTTGGCCTCCAGCCAACCCCCAGAAATGCCGGCTTTGTTCTCTGTATAAACAAACAAGGTGGGGCTTTGCCCTCGGATGATGCAAGGCCGGGAGCTTTAGCCCGGGCTCAGCCTCCTAATTAGAGCTGATTTTGTTATTCAGCTCCAAAGTAATCTCAGCTTTAATCTGCATTTGCTGAAATCTGAGGTGCGCTGCAATTTTATCCACACCCCCTCCAGGAGGCAGGATGGCAGGAAACCCTGCTCCTCCCCGGGCGGGGCCGCGGGTCCCGGGGGGTCTTCAGATCCCGCGGGGAAGGTCTGATAGAGCGAGAGCTCCTGCCAGCAGACCTCTCTGCAAAGGGTTCACTGGGGCCCGGAGGGGGGGGGCGTGTGATGGTGGTGTGGGGGGTTGGCGGGGGAGGGGGCGGTGCACAGAGGGTTCAGCCCAGCAGGGAGAACACTCGCTGGCCAGCCCTGTGTGTTCCCGAATCCTGGCGAGTTCAGAAGTCACCATAGGCAACAGTCTCCTCAGTCAGACACCTCTGGGCCTGGGGCTCGCCCTGTGACACTGCGCAAGTCACTTCGACTCTGAGCCTCCACCACTGCCTCCCCTGGGTCACAGGACCAGATGGGGGCCTGGGAGGACAGCTGTGTGAGGGCTGCGTGGGAAGCCCCTCTGCGGCCTGGGTGCCCCGTCCATGGTGATGCCTGGGGGTGGGAATTACACTCTTCGGAGGCGAGAAGCCACTTCCGCACCAGCAAGGCTGCTTTGGGGGCATTTCCCGACCAGCCATTCTCCCCTGAAGGAGGACAGCCGGTCTCTTCCTCACGCTTCTCCCCGTTGTTCAACACCTGCCTCAACCCCTCGCCGCCCCAGAGCCTAACTCCTTCCAGGGGCTGCCGGTGGGGGACTGGGTGCCCTCGGATCAGATCTGGGCTGACCCCTTAGGTCAGTGGTTCTCAACCTTGGCTGCACATTGGAATCACCTGGGAATCTTTTTAAAATCCTGATTTCTGGGCCTCATCCTCCAGAAATTCTGGTTCTTCGTTATGGGATGGGGCCACAACATTAGTAACAAAGCAACAGAATTTCCGGAGGATGAGGCCCAGAAATCAGGATTTTAAAGATTCCCAGGTGATTCTAATGTGCAGCCAAGGTTGAGAACCACTGCCTTAGGTCAAGGCCAGGGCAGGCGGCTGCCTACCTGGTGCAGGTCCTGCTCCAGGGATGACGAACGCTCCTCTCTGGGTTTTGGACTGGAACTCGGCTCGGGCACAGACGTTGTTTCTCTGCTTGCAGTACGAGACGGAGGCCTGGGGAGAGAAACAGCGCGCTGTGCCAGAGCCTGCCTGCTCTTTGCCATTGTGCCTGGACGAGGGTCACATCCGGGGACAAAATCAAATGCACACCTGTCCTCCTCAGAAAATGAACTGATGTGAGTGGAAAAGGCCACACGGATAGTGCTTCACCGTCACCCCGGCCGGAACGGCTAGGACAGTGACGGCGACCCTATGACACGCGTGTCAGAGGTGACACGCAAACTCATTCTTTTGGTTGATTTTTCTTTGTTAAATGACATTTAAATATATAAAATAAATATCAAAAATATGTCTTTGTTTTACTATGGTTGCAAATATCAAAAAATTTCTATATGTGACATGGCACCAGAGTTAAGTTAGGGTTTTTCAAAATGTTGACACGCCGAGCTCAAAGGTTTGCCATCACTGGGCTATGAGCTCAGCAAGTGTCTGCACAGGGCAGGTGACCCCACACAGGACAGGTGACCCACACAGTACAGGTGACCCCACACAAGGCAGGTGACCCCACACAGGGCAGGTGACCCCACACAGGGCAGGTGATCCCACACAGGACAGGTGACCCCACATAGGACAGGTGATCCCGCACAGGACAGGTGACCCCACATAGGACAGGTGATCCCGCACAGGACAGGTGACCCCACACAGGACAGGTGATCCCGCACAGGACAGGTGACCCACACAGGACAGGTGATCCCGCACAGGACAGGTGATCCCACACAGGACAGGTGAGCCCGCACAGGACAGGTGACCCACACAGGACAGGTGATCCCACACAGGACAGGTGATCCCGCACAGGACAGGTGATCCCACACAGGACAGGTGATCCCACACAGGGCAGATGATCCTGTACGAGGCAGGTGATCTGCACATGTAGTTTAATTTCTCTGAACTTGAGTTTATAACCCCTGCTCTAGCTGACCCAGTGTTGTCGAGGTGGGGCTGGGGGGCAGGAGGCCAATGGAAACCATCTATAGCAAAGTGTTTTTTAAAAACCGTGTCACTCTACACATGCAAATTATTTTCATTCTCTTTCCTGTGTTTTCATTCTTTTCAGAACACTCAGTCCTACACCCCCCCACTTGATTCCTAACTGCGCAGTCCCTCTGTGAACGCAGGGTTTGGGGCATGCTGGGAGATGGGGTACTTTAAGGTTATAATCAGGTTTGTAAGTGCTCTCTTGCCTTGACTTTTCTGGACTGACCAGAAATTAAGAGTTTTGGTTGATCCACACGATACACATTTGAGAGTGTCCAGTGTGTCTGGAACTCTGAAAGTCACAGAGAAGGAAATGAGGAGCCCTGAGATCGTGCGTGTGCTACACATGAATCATACATACTTTACATGCCAATGTGCAGTCCGGCTCCTGTGTTCACTAGATAAAAGATGCCATAAAAACTGTACGTGCGACGGCTGGGAATATTTACCGAAAGAGCGAAAATATTTGCTGGGGCCAGGATGGTTTGATTTTCGGTGATACTCCTTTGTCAGAGAAATGCTTCTCAAGAAATGCAGATGGCATTTTGATTTCGTGTTGACAAAGGCGGGGATATTGAGCTTTTCCCAGGGTCCTAATGGCTAGGCTGCCTGCCGAGACGGCAAACAGAAAGATCAGATGGAGCAGGCTAATTACTGGACCCAGGGCGAGGAGCCAGGCTGCCGGAGAGGAAGTAATAACACGGATTCGAGGGAAAGGATTCGAATGGGGGAGCGGGGGGCCATGGTGAGCAAAGGCGAAGAAAGGCCTGGGCAGACCTCAGCGCGCAGTGTGGCTAACAGGATTAGCGCATTCTGCTCCTCGCCAGTTGGCTCAGCCATTGTTCTCCGGGTCTGCAAAAAGCCACCTGCAGACAAAACACTACTGCAGCTCTGTTCCTCGCCCCGACAGAAAGGCAACTGAAGAGGGGGCATTTTTGTGCCCGCTGCCTCTGTGCCACTGGAAGGTCTCACCGTTACACTAGGGAAACACAGCTCCACGGCGGGTTAGAAAGAATGGAGCCGATTTATCGTATGGCACAGGGGGGAGACCCAAGATATCGTTAAGTAGAAAATGCACATGTGCTGTGCACAGCACAAGCCTAACCCTGGAGGGAGGGCCTACGGGAGGAAGAGCTTGGGAAGAGACTGCAGCTGGTTTTTAATGGTGGTTCGCTTGGGGCAGCAGAATTATCAGGGACTTCCACTTCCTAGCTCATGGGTTGCTATCATGCCTCATGTATTCACATTCGTTGCCTCGTTTGCTTCTTATACTAACCCCATAGGGCAAGTATAATTAATTTCATGTTACAACTGAGGCTCAAGAGGTTGCGTGTCTCCCCCAAAGACAGGGCTACCCATCTCTACGGACTGTGGAGTCCTCGTGCCAGGTGCTGTGCTAAGCGCTCAGCATAGATTACCTCATTTAATATTTGCATTACCACTATGAACTAGATATGCATCCCCGTGTTACAGATGAATAAACTGAGTTCTGGAAGGTGGAGGTACAAGGCTCCATAGAACTTGCCCAAAGCCACACGATTAGAAAGGGGCAAAGTCAAGATTTGAACTTGACTCCATTTCTTAACCATGAATTCTGCCTCAGTGACTGTGAAGTGATCAGAATTGGCAGAGCACTACTCTTAAAAAAATAACCAACAACCATTTTGTGATCTGGAAAGACAGAAGTGTATTTTCCCTATAAGAACTTAAAAATTAAATTAATAGTGTCTGCCGATAAAATGGCAAATACTATATACTCATTGTTAGAGAGGAGAACGCTGTCCCGGAAAGCTTACATGATAGCAGTGGCTACAGTTAAGCATTTTCCAGGGCGATGGTCTTCCCACCGCTCACACTGGCCTCCATGTAGCCCCCTTTTCGTCTGGGCTCTGCAAATTCCCTGTGAGAGCCTTGCACAGCCTCGTGTACCCATTGGGTAGCCAACAAATGCTAACTGGCTTACCAACTGCATTAAAGGACTATTTCCCAAAGTGCCCCCTTCCTTCCTTTTATTTTAGTAAACCATTCCCTCAATATATATTTAGTAAGCGCGTGCAGGGTTCTTACGTTGTACTGGTTTGGTGCAGGAGTTACAAATTTGAGGCCTTTTCCAGAGCGTGGCATCTGGAACATGCTGGAATAGGAATTACTGAAGTCTTTCTTCGAAACGAAACATGACGGCAGAGTGTACGCATTTGCTGCGGGATTTTTAGAAACGACGGGGCCCAGCCGGTCACGCTGTGGGGAGAAAAGCAAAGGAATCAGCGCGGTCACACAACCTGTGGCCCCGCAGGACGGCTGTCAGAGAGCTGGCGCCCCACAGCGGGTCTGAGAGCGTCTTATAAAAGGTGAAGCTCTGGCAGGCAACAATCGTAAACCGACCTTGGGCTTTGAGGACTCGCTCTTGGAAAACACAAGTTCCGACCTGTTTTAACTTCTGTAAACTCAAATTGCTCATCTGTTGTTTGGGACTTGGCATAGATAATTTTGCCATAAAGGCATTTTCACCCAATCCTGTTTCAAGCCACTTGACTCACCATCAGCTGTTGGGTTATTTATATAATGGAAGCTTTAAACTTTCTTCCTCCAACCCAGGCTTTCTTTCTACTTCCACATCGTATTTCTAAGGTTAAGTCATCTGAATTGCCTAAATGACAAGTTTGCTTCTAATGTCTTCTACAGACCAGGCTCCATAGAGCTTGCTGTCCACCCACACCTCCTACCCCCACTCCTTATGCCCCCCCCCCACTAATTACTGATTTCATAAAACCCTACAATACTTTTGTGTTTCAACAGAACCAATTCCACTTCTTTCAGGAAGCCATGGTAAACTATTTTTAGTGTGTGTGTGTTTTTAAAAGAAAACAAACAGAATCAGTGTTTGCCAAATGAAAAGGGTCAAAAGCCGCAGAAACCGGGTGATAACATCACTTTACCCTGGGATAGCATGGCAGGTATTGGACTCTGATAACACCAAATATTTCTCAGTATTTTATGGTTAAAAGCTTGGGAACGCTGCCCCAGGTCTCTCACACAGAAAGTGGGGGAAGTGGTGGGACGGCATCAGTACCCCCCCCCCCGACTCCTCACTCAGTCTACGCTGGGTGGCACTGGCTCTCCACACCTGGCTTATGGGCCTCCATGGTACGGGGCGGATGTGCCACCAGGAGCAGGCGTGTTCTTGTCCAGAGTCTCAGCTGTGCAGAGTCCAGGTCGGGTTTGAGCCCCACCTCTGCCTTCTCCATCCTTGTACTCACTTTGCCTTTGCACTTTGGGCAATGGTTAACCGAGCGTTTTTCATGGGCTTTTGCATTTAATCCTCATGGCAACCCTGGGTAGTGGATGTTGTGATTATCCTCACCTTACACACGAGGAAACTGAACTTCCTCAGCCGGTCAAGTGGTGGAACCAACGTTCGCACCCAGGCCGTGTGCCTCCGCTATGTGAGATGGACCAGACACCCAGTTCCAAGGAGGAACGGGTCGAGAGGAGTAACAGCAACAACAAGAACAACAGCTGACAAGTGACCGTGGGAGGTCTTAGTTCAAGAAGGATGGAGACCCCGTGTCTCCTCTGCCCAGTGGTTTGGCACTCCTTCGCTGGTCCTTTTTAACTTCCATGGAAGAAGGGTGGTGGGGTCAAGCCTTCCTCGGCGGTGCCATTCGAGTCACCTGACAGAGCGGGCAAGCATGTTTTTCTGAAGCCATTTCCCAGTGAGTGTTCCTTGGCGTACCGGATCTCGAAGATAAGGCTGTGTTGGTGGTGACAGCAGCTGGGAGGGAGCTTCAGAGTCAGATACATTTGAGAAGTCTCATCCCGTGTCCTCATTTTGAAGATTCATAATACACTTTGGCAGAGTAAATGCTCTGAGACTATCCACAATAAAGAAACCTGTCCAGACTTCCTTAAATTTACTGGATCACAGAACCTTTCAGGCCTAGAAAGCCTAGTCACATACACTTTGGGGGAAATTGTTCCAAAAGTTTCCAGTTTGAGGCAATGTGTCAGAATAGAAGCGTCATAATAGAACTTATCTCCGCGGACAGCCCAAGTAACACTCACTCACCACCCCCCTACCCCTTGGCCTCCTCTGAATCGCCAGGCCCGTGGTCTCCAATCTGGCCACGCGCTGACGCGTACGCACCCCTCTCCGCACACACTGACTTTTCCAGCCGCTGCTGACGCCGTGCGAATGTAGAAAGGCCGCCAAAGCCTCCGCCCACCCACCTCATCTGCTGTGAATAATTCCGGAACAAAGACTGGGAAGGCACTAATGAAGCTCTTATATAATTTGGACTTAGAGAGATGACAGGTCCTCTCAAAAGGCTGGGTGTAGCTGTGTCAATCGCCATCAGGAAGTTTCTCAAACGTGTAGGCCCACAGAGCTTCCCGGCCAGCCTCACCCACAGCCACCACCTCCTGGTCACACCAGTGTCAGGAAGGCCCAGTGTTCTCTGAAGAGGGCCCCCTTTAACTCCCTCGGCGTCTCCAGCCCAGAAATGGAGGGGGTGCTAACGGTGGAAGTCGGGGTGAAGGGATAGAATTCGCATCCAGTTCAGAAGGAAACCAAGAAAGATGTGGGGAATTTCCGGACACAGCTCCATCAACCACGGAAGGCCCCTGCCCAAGGGTAGAGGAAGGGAACTGTTTATAAACATAACCGTAAATTCTCACACCCATCAAGGAGGGGAGAGGAAGCCCGAACAACTCATTGTCTGCCTTGCTTTGGGTTTGGCCTGAATTTTTAAAAAGATCTGAGAGGCCAGACTCGCTTCCGTAACACTCGGATCTTCTCTTGGGCCCCTTCTCCTCCTGACGGCGTAGCCTGGTCCTGGGGGAAGCGGCTGCACGCGGGGCCTCGCACGGAACCTTCCCATCGACCGCGTGGCGCGCTCTGATCCAGCCCCTTCCTTCTGTGGCACCGAGGAAGAATGGGCAGTGCCTCCGCCCGGCAGAGAAGTCCGCCGGGAGCACACCTAGGTGTTGCAGGAAGCATTTACTGTTTGTGACTCAGGTGGTAACAATCATAACATTGCACATGTTTATTGGGCTCTGCAGTTTCAAAGGGTTTTTCGCTGGTTGCAGCGTCGATGTGCCCAGCGCCTCGGGGAGTCTCCGCCTTCGGAGGCAGCTGGAGCACAGGAGGGTGACGTGCCCGAGGTCACCTCGGGAACCCACAGCTGAGTCAGGATGAGGTTTTAGGTCTCGCCGCCGGTGCCAGGGCATTGTGAGACCAGGCGCTTCTTTTGCCGGTTGCTTTTGAGTCTCCCTTACTCGCAGGGCTGGCGGCAGAAAGCAAGGTAGAGGCGTGGCTGTTCCGTGAACTCGCGGGAGGCAGGTGCAACCTCCCCTGGTGTGCCCGGCCGCAGCCGGGTCGCTCCTTGAGGATTCCACTCTGCCAACTTGAATTCCAATAAGCGGCCGTATTCAGGTTGTCTTAAATGGTCTCTTTGTGTGATTCTTTTAAAAATCAATTCCAATGTCAGGCATCATAATACATTTTTGCAGGAGATTATCATCACTTTTAAAGGGACAGACAGCATGTGTGTTTTGTTAACACTAGAGTTTGGGTTTGCTCTCTTTTTTCCTTTCTTACCTCAGCCTTACCCTAGTTTGACCTTTGCCCTTGCTCCATCTTTTTTTTTTTCTTGCCAATTTATAAATATTCAGATAAAAATTATCTTCACCCAAGCCTGGTCAGGGACATTTGCACATCATATACAGGGTGTCCCCAAAAATATATACACACTTTGAATAAATATTCATTCCAATGGGTTAAATCTGAAAAGAAAGAAACATCAATTGAGCTATCGAAAAATGTCTGGGTATACATTTTTGGGAGACACTCTATATATTTGACTGTCAGAGCCCTCCACAAAGATCAAGAGCCACATCTTCCGAAGAAGAGAAAGAGGGAGGGGAGGAAGGCTGCTAAATTCCAGGCCCACTGCCTGCTCTCACTTTGGCCCCATCAGCTTCCTCAATGACGTCAATAACTCAATTAGACTACGCAGTGTCAAACCGCTTATTAGGGCGAGATGTAGAATAATTTTTTCCTGGTGTGCCTAGAAATCTCAGGAAGACATTTGCTTAGCCTACTCCAGGATGACAACATTGGTTTTGGGTGTTGAGGCTCTGGATATGATCCCTCTGGCTTCTCTCTCCATTCTGGAAATGTGTAGTGATGGGGGATGAGGGGGAGTTTAATGGCACAGACGCCAATTTACCTGCACGAACTTTGAGGAGGCAGTTACTCTCCTAATTAGAACCACGGGCCTTTGGAGAGAAGGGACCGGATGTCCAATACATGATTATGCAACGAGTGAAGGAAATGACGGATCAGTCAGTGCTCATGCCCAGGAGAAGGGGCTCTTACCCTTGAGGGGAAGGCGCACGTCCCTCTCGTGGACAGCGAGACGCTGTTGAACACTGGAGATTGGTGGGTGACGTTGTAGGACCCAGGACCCGGGATGTTATCCTGAAAGGGAAGAGCATGCGCGTCACCGGGACAGATTCCGTTCCACTGGGCTTTTCCACCAGCTTCACACCCATGAACGCTCAGCCTCCCCATAACCCGCCGGGACAGGCCGCACCGCCACTGCACGGATGACAGCCCGGCTGCGCCACCCCCTAACCTGCCCAGTCACCGTCTCAGGTACCAAGTGCTGGGGCTGGAAGGCCAGCCCAGGCCTGGGACCCCCAAAGCCCTTGCTCTTCCCACTCACTATGGAGGTTTTTCAGGCCGTTGGAGAAATGGGCCTAACATGGGATAGTAAGTGTGGCTGATGTGCAAACTGGTGTCCATGGATTGGGTAAGCCAAGCCCACGGGGAGGGCAGGGTGGCCGATTGCATGGGAACCACACCCCACCTGACTCAGCTTCCTCCTCAGCCTTTCAGCAGAGAAATCAGGGCGTGTTTCTGTTTATAAAGCAAAATGAAACAAAAACAACCTTCATCCCGAACGAGACCGTTTCGAACTCTCAGGTGCACGGGGCTCAGGTGCTAAACCAGTGGTTCTCAACCTTCTGGCCCTTTAAATACAGTTCCTCATGTTGTGACCCCCAACCATAAAATTATTTTCGTGGCTACTTCATAACTGTAATGTTGCTACTTTATGAAGCGTCATGTAAATATCTGGTATGCAGGATGGTCTTAGGTGACCCCTGTGAAAGTGTCGTTCGACCGCCTAAGGGGTCGCGACCCACAGGTTGAGAACCGCTGTGCTAAATGATGCAGGTTCTGGTAGAGAGGAGTGAGCAAGAGTTTGATTTCTAAGCCTATTTCGGCTGCAGCTGCTAACTGGGCTTTCTTCTCGCTTCCCGTGCTGGTCACCAGGGGAAGTACACGCTGACAGAAGCTGGCCGAGCAAGTGGCATGAAATGATAAGAATGCCTTCCTGGGTGCCTACTCGGCACCAGGAGCTTCTCAAAGGCTGTCTCGTTCACTCCCCCAGCGCGGGAGGGAGTCCTGCCCGGGTTTAGAGGGTGGAGACCCTGAGGCAGGTGGAGATGGATTTGCCCGTGGTCCCACCGCTGTGAGTGGCAGTACCTGAATCCGGGGCTAAGCGCATGGTGCACACCAGTCCTTTGCAATGGGGTATTATCCGGTCCCTCTAAGGAAAGCGAGGCCCAGGGACACTGAGCCCACAGCTACTCAATGATGGCTCCAGAGCCAGCTCTCTCCAGCCTCTGCCCCAGGCTCATCTGTCTCCACCATCCCTACCGCCTTCCTTGGGGCAGAAAGCAAGCTGGCGGTACCATCGTGCCTTGAAGGCCTTTCCGCTCGGGCCGGAGCAGTGCGTGATTATGGTTTAATGTAAAGGCGGGGTCGCCAGTGCTATGAACAGGTCCTTCTGGGCCCGATTCCAAATGCGGAGGCTCCTTTGAGCCTTGCTGGCGGGGGCCAGGGCGCTGATTCCTGCTTTGGAGGAGGCGCTGACTGCCAGGGAGAGTGGGGCTGGCCGCGAGAGATGCAGCTCAACCAGGGGCACGAGCACCCCAGGCCACGGTCAGGAGAAGCCTGGCGTGTGGGCGCAGATCGAGGGGCTGCAGGGAAACAAGGGAGAGCCTTTTCTTTCTGTCAATCCCACCCGAGGATATTTTTCCATTGATTTTTTTTTTTTTTTTTTTTTTTTTTTTTTTTTTTTTTAGAGAGAGAGAGGAAGGGGTAAAGAGAGAAACATTAATTCATTGCCTCCCGCAAGTGCCCCGACTGGGGCTGGGGATCAAACCTGCAACTGAAGTACGTGCCCTTGACCAGGAATCAAATCTGCTACCCTTTGGGGTGCAGCCCGAGGCACTAACCACTGAGCAGCACCGCCGGGGTGGGACAGCTTTTCTAGGGGGCTGTGCACAGGGCCAGCATTTATTTGTTGAGTGGGCTCTGTGTGCGGGCCTCTGTTCTGAGCTTTTCACGTGCACTGACGCATTTAATCCCCGTTTGAAAGATGAGAGGACGGGGCCAAGGTCACAGAGCCAGGAGCTGTCAGAGCCAGAACTTGAACCCAGGCAGTCTGAGGACAGAGTCTACTCTTCACCACTAAGTGTGTAGGAAAAAGAAAAAAAAAATGCCACTGGATTATGAATCAGGAATTCTTGTTCCCAGTGCTCCTACTAGGAGCCAGCCGCCTCCCTAAACCTACTAGTAGATTCCTCATTTGTAAATCAAAGACGTTGGGCTCAATGTCTTCCCGTGCCTTTTAGTTTTCAAAGTCCCTAAACCAAGGGGAAGCTGAAGCAGGAAACGTGCCTGTGACCCTTCTAGGTTTAAAGGGTGAACAGTGAAGACACACGCTTCTACGTCCCGTCTACAGCCACGCTCTCAACACGGCCATCAGCCCACAAGGACTTCCTGGGCACCTCTATGTGTCTGAGGAGCTGGGGTTGCCAGAGAAAACACCAGACCTACATGGCTGCCCAGTTAAATCTGCATTTCAGGTAAACAACAAAGCTATTTTAGTAGAAGTATGTCCCATGCACTATTTGAGAGATACTTGTATTAAAATAGTTGTTTGTTATTTATTGGAAATTCTAAATTAACTAGGAATCCTATACTTTTATTTGCTAGATCTGGCCACCTCCTGGACCTTAATCATGTTTGGATCCAGGTCAATTGGAACAGGAGTGTCCCCTTTAGCCTGGAGGGGAAAGTGTAGCCTGTTTGTTCTCAGTGAATGTCCAAGATGAGCCCTCCAGGCAGCGGTATGCTGGAGCTGGCCAGTGGCGGCCTGGGAGAGCGACTGTTAACAATTCAGAAATGGGAGTATTTACACCACAGAAAGGGGCAAATGCTATACATCAGAGCTTTTCTAGGTGGAAGGGAGAGCGGGTTTACCAGCACACCACTTGCTACCTTTGTGTGGCACCCATGAAGCTCCCTGAAGGGGAATGTCCAGCGCCAGAGAATTCACGCCTTCTCCTGCAACTGCTGGAGGTGGTGGGCGGCTTGCTGGGAGGGCAACAGAAATCCACCTTTCACCTCTGGGATGACAGCTCGTGTGACTAACGTTGCGTGACTTTGGTGAGTCGAGGCCTCTCAGAGCACAACACAGAGAGCAAGAATTCAACTTGCCACTCGGGTGAACTGAGCCACCCCGGGGTTTCTTGGCCAAGATTACCCCAGAGGATAAAACCAAATAAGCAAACAAAACAAAAATGGGTGGGGAGAGAGCAGGGAGAACTCTTCCTCTGAGCAATGCTGACGGCCTGCTGAGTGTCCTGCTGGAAGCACAGTGCCAGCGGCTGTTCCTGTCTCTCCTGTGCCCGCCTCCCAGTGTGACAATCAGAGTCAACACATGTGGAGAGGCGACAGCAGTGCAGCCATTGTCATCGTCACCACCACCCTCTGCACGGCCCATGACAGGGTCAAGGAACCAGGAGGGGGTTCTGAGCAGAGGGGGACTGAGCACTGATGACAGGCTGATGTGTTCCCAACCCCCACCGAATACACCCCTGGGTGACATCTGGTCGAAATGCACTTTGAGAGCCCGTTTGAAGGATTAAAGTCCCAAATGGGCAGCCTCTGCATGTGCCAAGGGCAGGACACAGACCCACAGTCATGTGACTTTAGGTCAGGTTTGCGGGGGGGGGGGGGGGGGCAGGCATTTACCTCCTCACCCCAGAGAGCTCCCGAGGTCATGGAGGCTTAATGTCCCACAGCCTGGAGCCAGACACCTGCACACAGCCTGGATTTGCTGGTCCTGGTTTCACAGATCCTGTCCGGCTAATAAGTGTAGGTTTGTCAAATCGATGTCTGCCAAACCGTTTCCCGGCGTGGAAAATGTGATCTGTGGGATCCTGGCTAAAGGCCGCTCGGAGCTGCCTCTGACTCTTTAAGATGCCCCCCTGTCCCCCCTCCCCACCCCCCCCCACCCCGCTTTGGTCGGTTCAGGGGCGGCTCCTGCTGTCTGGGGAGGCGCACGATGGATGAAACCAGGAGTTGCCGACGGCGAGCGGCACACACAGGAGGGGACCTGCCTGGGGTGGAAGCAGAGCCCTGTCCTGGGGCTAATCCAGCGGCCAAGCCACACAAGAATGCGGGGTTCCCGAGGCAACCAGTTCCTTTCACAAAAGCCTCTAGCCTTAGGGTCTCGGACAACACATCCATCCACTGAACCCTTCCATCCACTGAACCCTTCCGTTCAAAGTGTCTACGACTGAGATTTGCCCCTTATAAGATGCCTTCCTCCCTCCTGCTTCCTCCCCTCCCCTGTCCCCCCACCCCACCCCACCCCCCATCCCGCTCCATACACTTACGTGGCATCAAAGTTTCCACCCCTCTGATCACAGGAGGAAAGGGAGCAGCAGCCAGCGCACTTCAAACAAGAAAATGCCACTTTTCCCCGCTCAGACCAGGGAGGACTTCAGGAATGAAAGGGCCCTGGGAGCCCGAAGGGAGCACCCACCCGGGAAAACCAGGGCGAGTTCCCTTGAGGAGCGTGTGTCTCGTCGCCAGGTGAAGGGCAGGTGTGTGTGTGTTGGGTGGGGGAAGGGGGGGAGAGGGCAGGTGGGACACTGGTCACCTGTGATGAAAACAGGGACCAGGTCTCTGCCCATCGCTGGCCTGGCTACGCTGGAAACAGACCAGAGAAGTGAAAGCACGTTTTCATCGTCTCTGAGAACATCATGCTCCTTCCTGTCCTTAAGTCTGGCATCAGCCGGTTAGCAGTCCCTTGAAACCCCGAGTGGAACGTGGGCAAAAAGTCAACTCCACAAACATGTACTGAAACCTCCTGGGGCCGGGCCCGGGCTAAGGTGCGAGGTTACAGGCACAACCAGCAAGCACTCACAAGGCCCAGGAGTGGGAAGGAGACCCGGCGAAGTGGGTGGGACGTGAGCCTGCGACTCCGTGGGAAATGCAGGCGCACAAATGGGGGTCCTTCATTCAATCCACTTTCGAGGGCCTCGGGTCTGGGAGGGACAGCGGTGGCTGCCACCCCAGCAGTTGCCAGGCAGGCGGAGAGAAGAGGTGCACACCCATCCCCGCCAGGCCCAGGGGAGGAAGGCAGGGGCCTGCGACTGGCTCTGGGCGTTCAGAGGAGGGCGTGCTTGCCTGCGCCCAGGGGAGAGGCTGGGGTACGGTGTCTGGGAACCAGGAGCTGCTGCCTGGGTTCGTCCTCGCTCGGCCTGACCCTGGCTGCACAAGTCACTTACCCTCTCTGTGTCCCAGGGTCATTATCTGAACAGTGGGAATAATGATGGGACTTGGCTCACAGGCTATTGTGGGGATTAAGTGGGTTGATGAATGCCAAGGTCTTCGAGGGGCGCCTGGCACCCTGTCAGTGCCAGCCAGTGCTGCTATCTCCGGGCCTGGGCCCCGCAGACCCGCTGGGAGGGGCGCTGGGACTGAAGCAGAGAAGCCCGGCTTCCAGAGCAGGAGGGTCGGGCAGAGGGTTCCAACAGGCAGCTGACTGCACCCTTGGGGGGCACTTATGCCCTTGGCCGTGGGGGCCTATGCACACTGAGCTTTTCATTGAAGCATCCCTGCCGTGTAAAATACCCCTGGCCCAGTGCCTTCTCAGGTTAATAAGTGAACAGCGTTAACTTCGCCACAAATGAAAAACTGGCCTGCTTACCACCTGAGAGGGTAGGTTTGCTGTCAGGCCGTGTCTGAAAGTAACATGTGCTGTTAAATTGTGCCCGTCCGGAGCCTGTGGTGCCCGAGCCCTGCCACTCTTCACTGATTTGCACCTGGAGGGATCAATCTGGTTTAGAACCACAGAACAGTCATCCCTGGAAAGGCCCACCTATGGTAACATCCTGATTTTGAAGATGAGGAAATGAAGATGCAGAGACAGTGAGTGAGTGAGTGTCTAGTGTTACACAGCTTGGCAAACAGTAACCACAGTCCAGGGTGAAACGGGGACAGACAGGGGAGGTGGGGGGAGAAAATGCCCATCGAGCCACTGGGCTATGCCTGGCCCCAGACCAGGCACGCCTCGCATGCACGAGAGTCCCAGCACATCTGCAAACAGCTGTACCGCGTTCGGAGAAGCAGGCCTCGTTCCTGGCAGCAGCACTGCCGGTCCAGGACCGAGCTCTGGGAAGGGTTCCTAGCACCCAGCAGTCAGATTCTTAGGGGAATGGGAACGGGGCAACAAGGCCTTGGCGTTTCCGACCAAGTGAGACGATCAGGTGCGCGCACGTTTCCAAGGGCACCGTGTGAGATGTGCTAAGTGGGTCACAGAATTCATTCGAGGCCACAACCAAGTTATGAGATCAGGCACAGGGCGTGTGCGAGGAATGTTTGAAGAAGGGCGGTGAGACACTGGGGTTTTAAAATCTGTTTTTAATTCGTATTGCCTCACTAAATTATTGGGTGATGCTACATGAGATCCTTAACTTCTCAATGCCCATTTCCCTCAGGACAAATGAGAACAATGAGCGTGGAATCAGACTCCTTTGTCTGTTTTTATAGCTTGAAGAGCCTAATGCAATTATATAATCCAAATTTTATGTTTCAGATGGAAAAAAAAAAACCTGAAGCCCAGAAAAGTCAAGGAACTCGAGGCCCACAGCTAGTAACCGAGCAGAACCCGGGGGACCTGACTTATGGATTCCTCGCCCTTTCCACAAAGGTCCATACTCATTACCAAATGCTTTCAAATAGTAGGCGGAAGTTTTCACATTGTCAAACCAAGGGGACCACACTTGGAAAGTCTGAATCAAATTCCCCTCTCTACTTGACACTGCCTATAGCTCTGGCTGTCATCCTGGTTCCTTCAGCAGAAAATTTTCTGAACAACAGAAATGTAAGATCCTGACTTTAAAAGCCAGCCCACCCCATTCCTGTATCTGCGTCATCAGCACTAGGTCATGTAGCATGGAGCCTCGCACCATTACTTGACATCTTCCCCGTGGCCGGAGCTGGGTCTGTTTTGCTAAGCCCTTTTCAGAAACATGCTCTCTGACTCTCAGAGAGCAAATGTATGGCTTTGCAGGCCACAAAGGGAGGCGTGGTGCCGTGTGTGGCAAGAGCATGAGGCTTTGGCGTGAGCTAGACCTGGGCTTGAGGTCTAATTCTTTCAACATGGATTCAGCAAATATTTATGCAGGGCCTCTTGTGTGCCAAACCCTGCGCGCTCTGACCTTGGGCGGGTCATTTAACGTCCCTAAGCCTCGGTTTCCTCTTCGGTTAAGATAATAAACCCTTCCCTTTAGCATTGTTCTGAGGATTAGAGATGTGTTCTAAAAATGATTTCACCCGTAGGAGAGATCAGTGAATGGTGGCTTCTATTATTTTTATTGGAGGCTGGACTGCAAATGTCTTACTAATATATTCTTGCTAAACTGACAAATGGGAAACCAGGCAAAAAAAAAAAAAAAAAAGAGAGAGAGACAGATGGACAGCTAAATCGTAGAGAGAGAAACTAGAAAGAGAAGAGAGAAAACTCCTAAGCAAGTATCTTATTTATCGTCTTTGGGGGGAAACTGCAAGTAATTACAAATATGTGTGTGTGTATACTACATTCTTTATTATTTGCTTTCTTAGAATCCTAAAATACCAGAAGTGAAAGGAACTGAAATGTTCTCTAGTTGGGCATTCTGGTTTACAAAGAAGGAACAGGCAAGGGCCACAGGGGCTTGCCAAGCCCCTCCACTCCTTCCTGTCTCACCTGCATTCACTCAGAAGCCAAATCTCATTCCCTCCCCACCATCCTGGCAAGGTGGTAAGATGAGAAACATTTTTAGAATTCAGCAAAAGGTAACTGAGATGATGATTACTCCCCAAGAATGTTATTCTAAAAGTCTGGGCTAAATGAATGCAGGGATGAAGATTTTAAAGAAAACTGAAAACGTTTGCAAGTTGGCTGAGCCCCCTGCTGGTGAGAGAGGAGCCGGTCAGATCCCTGAGCCTTTAGCAGGTGAAATCCCTACTTAGGTGCCAAGCAGAGCTTCCCAGATCAAAGAGGAAAAGAGACCCAGATATTTGGGGGGAGAGTGAGAATGGGGGCAACACAGGAGCAGCAGTAACACGTTGTTAAAAGAAGCATTAAAAACGAGGGGGCCCTCATCACAAAGGTCATTTGAAATTTATTAGACTCATTTTCCCTTTTTGTTATTCAAAGAAAGTCTCGTTATTCCCTTTCGTGTTTTAAGGAGTGAGGCTGGGGGAGAAAGAGGAAAAGATTTTTACCTTTTACTTACATCCCTGGGATTTTTAACGTTCTATTTCTATAATAATTTTTGAAATACATTGCTTATTAAAATTTTGGGGTTCAGTGTAGCACCATCTGGACATGCTGTTTTTCCCTGGATTTACTATCTTTCCAGCTCATTCTTTTTTTTTCTTTTTTTTTTTTAAGGTCTTAACAGTTTTTACTTACAATATTATTTGGTATTGGTTTCAGGTGCACAGCAGTGATCAGACAGTCACGTGCTTTACAAAGTGCCATCTGCCCCGATATTCCCAGCGCTCACCTGGCACCACTCACAGTTATCGCCATATTACTGACTATATTCCCTATCTTGAGCTTTCCATCCTGGGGGACGATGCCCATTTGCACTTCTTAATCCCTTCCTCGCCTCTTCATTCACCCAGTCCCCAACCCCCTGCCCTCTGGCGACACCAACCAACCGGTGGGCTCTGCCTCCTGTGCCTGGGTCTGTTACAGCTGACTCTTACCGTCAAGAGCACAGCTGGAGAGGCTGCTGTGGCTCCTTGGATAGCACCGCCCTCTACTGGTCACGGGGAGAGACGCACCAGCCAGACTCGCCTGCCCGGCCCTGGAGGCTAAAATCCAGACTAAAAAGTAAAGAATCTCTAAGACAATGAATGCCATTACCGTTTTCTGATCAAATCTCTTCGTTTGACTATTAAATCCTTTCTTTTCTGATTCTGAACTTTTTGCCCAGTGAAATTTGTAAGGAATGGAGGATTGTGTCGGATATGCAGCGGTAAAACCTAAACAACAAAAATAAAACAAAAATTAGCACAGGGCAAAGAACTGGCAAATGCAGAAAATACAGAGCTGTGTATTAACGTTTTATCTGAAATGGGATAGAAGAGAAACTTGCCTTTGGACAAGAGATAAACATGAAGCTGGATTTTTAAAAAGTATTCCTCACTTGCCCGGCCGGAGTGGTTCAGCGGTTGAGCGTTGACCTATGAACCAGGAGGTCCCAGTTCGATTCCGGGTCAGGACGTGCCCTGGTTGTGGGCTCGATCCCCAGTAGGGGGCGTGCAGGAGGCGGCCAATCAATGATTCTCTCTCATCATTGATGTTTCTCTCTCTCTTTCCCTCATCCTTCCCCTCTGAAATCAATAAAAATATAGTTTTACAAAAAGTGTTTCCCACTTTACTTCCTTTCCCTCTTGGTAACTTATTGGGATGTCCCCTCCAGCTCTTAAACTAGAGCAGTGGTGCCCATGAGGCCCAGAAATCAGGATTTTAAAAAGATTCCCAGGTGATTCTAATGTGCAGCCAAGGTTGAGAACCACTGAACTAGAGAGACTTGGTAACATGGTGGCAATGAATTGTCCCAGGGAAGAGGGAAGAGCTGGCCGGGAAGGAGGACACAAAACCGTCACGCGTCCCCAGCCCAGAGTCACACATCGGCAAAGCGCCGTGACGATCCAGAGAGGCGGGGAGGTCCCGGAGCCGGGCTCTCTGGCTTCCCAGGGCACCGTGTGAATTCAGCCCTCAGCTTTGAGCAGACATGGGTTAAAAAGGCATCACTTAAAGGAAATCAGGTGAAAATTGTATACACCTGAGCGATGATGTATAAACGACATACGAAATCCCACTTTCCCTCCTCCCACGCCCCGCACGTGGGAGAATGGCCACGATACTGATCCCACGGGCAACATCCATCTGCACACCCACTGATGACAAACTCTGTTCAGTGCGTAGAATAGAAATGGACTGTCGTGTTTGACTGCTGACGGCTTTTAGGCCTCACCCTCCCTCCCTCCCTCTTCCTTTTCGGCCCCCGGTCCCAGCAAGCTGATGAGAAGGCCCAGGTGCTCCCTCCTTGGCACCGGCTAGAATGCAGCCCCACCGCCTCCCCACGGTAAAACCCAGGTCAGACTCCTTTCCCTGCTCTAAGCCACTGTGGGGCCAGATTAGGAAGCCTGCCCTGCTCTCCCCCCAGAGAGCCTCATTATGTGAGGGTTAAACCTTTCCACAGCCCCTTGATGGGTGTGTGTGGCACCATCGGTCTTGACATCCAAGCCAAATTAGGGGGGCGGGAGGAGTGTCCACCCTGACTGCTACATGTCCACATCAGTGAGCCCAGTCATCTCAACATCAGAGCACTCACCCTCCGAGGAGAACTGAAAAGGGAGAGCCAAGAGAAAGAAAGAAGGGTAGGGGCCAGATTGCATGAAAACTGTCTTCAAGGCCCATTTCTTAGCCTCCAAACTTTTGAAAAAACAAAACTATTTTTCAGAGAGGAAAGCCCAATGCCAACAGCCCCCCCTCCCCCCGGAAGTACTATTACTAACTTTACAGATGAGGAAACTGAGGCTCAGAGAGACTACGTTACTCACGCGAATCACAGCAACACAGTGCAACACCTGAGGTTCGAGCAGTTTGTCCGATGAGCTCAGGCTCTTCAACTCTAAGTTGTGCTCCCTCTTCCTGGGCCTGGCTCATCGTTAAGACTCAGTAAACAATGAATGAAATGATGGGGAGGGGGCCATCGAGCCTGATTCGTCTGGGTTGAGGATGAAGCAAGTAAAAGAAGCAGAATACTGCATATGTTCAGCTAGAAAACATCTGGCAATGCCCACGTATGGTAGATTTATTCTTCTCCTCCCATCTCCCTCCCTCCCCCATTCAAGTAGGTGGATGGTTACGAATTTTTTCTTTAAGGGAGCTAGAAAGCAAATCAGAAAGCAACAGACCCAAGGTTTCCTAGCTTTTGATACTAAAAGCCTAAGTCATTAGAATAACTGAGTTTGCAGAGGAGGCAGTGAAGGAAGGGGGGGGGGGCATTTAAAAAAAAAAAAAAGGAAAAGGATGGACATTCCCCTGGAGGAAGGAAAGGTTTCTCCCTGACTAAAAAGGAGATCAAGCACGTTGGCTTCTGGCTGTGGTAGAATGGTGCGTATCAAAGCAACCCTCTATGACAGTGGTTCTCAACCTTCCTAATGTCGCGACCCTTTCATACAGTTCCTCATGTTGTGGTGACCCCCAACCATAAAATTATTTTCGTTGCTACTTCATAACTGTAATTTTGCTACTGTTATGAATCCTAATGTAAATATCTGATGTGCAGGATGTATTTTCATTGTTACAAATTGAACATAATTAAAGCATAGTGATTAATCACAAAAACAATATGTAATTATATATGTTTTCCAATGGTCTTAGGCAACCCCTGTGAAAGGGTCGTTCGACCCCCAAAGGGGTTGTGACCCACAGGTTGAGAACCGCTGCTCCATGAGAACACACACACACACACACAGACACACGATTAACAGTAAACTAGGCACTGTGGGATGCGGGGGCAGCGGGGGGAGGAGAAAGACTAGGAAACTTGAAGACATAGAAATAGAAACTATCCAAAATAAAACACAAAGAGAAAAAGGATTAAAAATACAGAGTATCAGTGAGCTATGTGACAACTTCCAGGAAATTCATATAAATGTAATTGGACTCTCCAAAGAAGAGATGTGGGGAGAGAGAGAAAAGAAAATTATTTTGAGAAAAAGACGAAAAATTTCCATATCAGATAAAAACTATAGGCCCCCAGATCCAAGAAAATAAAAACCTCAGCACATGAAACATGAATAAAATCACACCGTGGCACGTAAAATAATCAAATTGCTTTAACAAAGTGATAAAGAGAAAAATTTTAAATCAGGCAGAGGGGGAAAAGGCATTACATACAAAGAGAACAGAGACAGCAGGCCACTGTTAGAAACAAAACCTTGAAGGTAAGAGAAGGAAAAGAAAGCTGCCACCCTAAAATCCTGCACCCAGAAAAACACCTTTCAAAAACAAAAGTGAAATAAAGACTTAAATATATGCGAAAACGGGAAGAGTTCATCAGCAGCAAACTGGAATAATATGAAATGTTAAAGGGAGTCCTACAGGCAGAAGAGAAATGACACCAGTTGGAAATCTGTATCTACATAGAGGAAGGAAGAATTCTGGAAATGGTAAACATGTGGGCAGATATACAACATAATTATGAGTATAAATGGGTACATTTCAACATAAATATAATCTGTAAGGCCCCATCCCCAAAGACATCCATTATCAAGTTCACCAGACCTCTCTGGAGTTTCAGGTATGTTCTGGCAGGCTGCAGGTCTCTTTGTGCCGAGGTGGCCATCTTAGCACAGTTCTGTGATATGTTTCATTTGTTTGGTGAAAAACTTAACTGCGGTTCTTCCAAGCACCTGAAACAGCAAAATACAGCATTTGTAGGGATCATGTCACATTTCTGTTAATTACGTGGATTGAGTTCTATTCTCTCGGCAGGACAGGCTGAGAAACGTGTAGCGGCTGAGGTTTACCAGGATCTATGACCTCAAGTCGCAAGCACACTGCACTCACGGTCTGTAGCAGGAACCCTGTAAGTATTCACAGTTGATGTTGCTTCCAGAACTAACGAAGGCTTGAATTTTATAAATTTATCATGAGTTCATTTACATACACCATAATTCAGGAGTTACTACGTTGTCACTATGTATACAATTCTAAATTTTGACACGTTTACAATTATGTGAACTACCACTGCCATCCTATCTAATAAAAGAGAAAAATGGTAATTGGCGTACGACGATACCCTTTTCATTGGCTAATCAGGGCTATATGCAAATTAACTGCCAACTAAGATTGGCAGTTAACTGCCAACAAGATGGCGGTTAATTTGCATATGTAGGCACAATGCAGGGAGGCAAAAGGGAAAGCAGGAAGAAGCCCCCTGCTACTGACAGTGATTGGAAACCCAGGGGGGAGCTAAGAGCTGGGGGGAAAGGGCAAAGGCGGCCCTGGGGCCGCCTTTGCCCTGCCCCCCAGCCATGATGCTAGGCGCCTTTGCCGCCCTGGCCAGTGATGGCAGGAAGTAGGGGTGGAGCCAGCGATGGGAGCTGGACACAGTCGAAGCTGGCAGTCCCAGGAGCTAGGGGTCCCTTGCCTGGGCCTAAAGCGGAGCCCATGATCGCTGGGCCGCTGCAGCTGTGGGTCCCCGCTGCCCGGGCCGGACGCCTAGGCGAGAGGCATTAGGCCTGGGCAGGGGCAGAGCCTGCAACCGTGGGGAGCTGGGGGTCCCCTGCTGAGGCCTGACACCTCTGCCGGAGGCCTCAGGCCTGGTCAAGGGGCCGATCCGGTGATTGGTGATCAGAGGGTGATGAGGGTCAACTCCTCTGGCCGAGGCATCAGGCCTGGGTGGGGGGCTGAGCCGGGGATTGGGGGGATATGATGGTCCCCTTGCCCAGGCCTGAAGCCTGGGTCAGAGGCGTCAGGCTTGGGCAGGGGGTGGAGCAAGCGATCAGAGGGAGATGGGGGTCCCCTGCCCAGGCATGATCCTGGGCCAGAGGCCTCAGGCCTGGGCGGGGGCCAGAGCCAGTGATCGGGGGGAGATGGGAGTCCCCTGTCCAAGCCTGACACCTCTGGCGGAGGCATCAGGCCTGGGTCAAGGGGCCGATCAGGCGATCGGAGGGTGATGGGGGTCTACGCCTTTGGCCGAGGCATCAGGCCTGGGCAAGGGGCCGATCCTGCGATTGGAGGGTGATGGGGGTCAACGCCTGAGGGCTCCCAGTATGTGAGAGGGGGCAGGCTGTGCTGAGGGACACTCCCCTCCCCACACACACCCAGTGCACGAATTTCGTGCACCGGGCCCCTAGTCTATATATATAAAAGCCTAATATGCAAAGTGTTCCCTCGGGAGTTCAACCAGCTGGGAACTCGATTGCTCACTATGACATGCGCTGACCACCAGGGGGCGGCACAGGATGAAGGAAGGCCCCAGCCGGCAGTCGGCAGCAGCTCGGGACCCTACCTGTGCATGAATTTTGTGCACTGGGCCTCTAGTTTTAAAAATATAAATATATTCATGAGCCCAAAAAGTCTTCTGTGTTTCTTTGCAGTCAATACTCTCCCAAGCCTGGTGTCTGGCAGCCACTGCTCTGCTTTCTGTCACAATGGTTGCCTTTTCTAGAATGCCATATATATGTTATCGTACGGTCTGTGCTGTTTTGTAACCTGTCTTTTTCACTTACCACAATGCTTTTGAGACTCTCCCATGGTGTTGCATGTACCAGGAGTCTGTTCCAGTTGTTACCCATCCTCACCAACACTGGTGTGGTAAATCTTAGAGTTTTAGCCATTCTCGTGGCCCTACAGTGGTATCTCGTTGTCGCTTTCATTTGTATATTTTCATGTGCTTATTTGTCATTTCTTTACCTTCTTTGGTAAAGTGCCTGTTCACATCCCTTTTTAAACAATTGGGTTATCTTGTTATTGAGTTGTAAATGTTCTTAATATATGTTGGATACAAGCCCCTTGTCATATATAAGTTTTGGAATTATCCGCTCTCCATCTGAGGTTTGCCTTTTCATTTTCTTAATCTTTGAGGCTGTCTCAAGTTTTCACAGAATGCTGAGGTTCCCTAGAGGTCAGTTTGAAAATTCTTGAGGTAGTTCACTGTTGAGTAATTCTAACTGCTAGAAAGTCCCTATCTGTATCAAGCTGACAGCACCCGCCCCCCTTTTCTCTCCAGTCATCCCAATTCTAGCCCTTGAAATGGACTCAGACTAAGTCTCATTTCTCTTCCATACTGGTGATAGTGATTTTCAAAGTGCAGGCCATAGCCCAGTGATGGCGAACCTTTTGAGCTCGGCATGTCAGCATTTTGAAAAACCCTAACTTAACTCTGGTGCCGTGTCACATATAGAAATTTTTTGATCTTTGCAACCACAGTAAAACAAAGAGTTATATTTTTGATATTTATTTTATATATTGAAATGCCATTTAACAAAGAAAAATCAACCAAAAAAATGAGTCCGCGTGTCACCTCTGACACGCATGTCACAGGTTCGCCTGCACTGCCATAGCCTGTAGTCTTTTGTTAAGTTTGCTAGGTTCCTATGTGTGCTGCATTTCTGACCATGGGTCACAGTCAAAACGTTTGAAAGCCACCGTTCTATATGACTGTTCTTCAAGTAACTGAAGATGGCCACCTGGGCACAAAAAGACCTACAGCCTGCCAAAAAATATTTGACACTACAGAAAGGTCTAGTGAACTTAATAATAGATGGTTTTGGGGGTGGGGGTTACATTTTATATGTATGTCTAAATGTACCCATTTGTCATATCCCACTACCTACAAACGAATCCTCTTCCCCACAGGGACCTCTCCAGCCTCTGCAATGTCTCCTTGTTGCCGGGGATTGCTCCCCTCACTACAGTGAGCATCATCTTCTGGTCCTGTCACCAGGTTCATCTGCGACTCTGCTCAGCCCTTAGGGGTGACTCCCTGGACCACTCCCAAGAAGCACTGCCCCACCTTTCATTGGCCCAGGAACCTGCCTTATTTTTCTCATAGCATTTGTCTCTACCCAACATCATATTTTGTGTGTATTTCTTTGTGATCTTCCCCAATAGAATATTCATCATGGAATCCCCAGTCTGTTTCCTGGCACATAGTAGTTACTCAATAAATATTTGTGGAATGAATGAGTGAATGTGTTTACTAGGGGTAAACACATGTTAGCAATAATGTATATAGATGTCCTCAGAATACGACTCTTTCCTTCAAGAGCTGCATTCTATAAAGATTTACCTCACATGATTACGATAGGCATGTTTTCATTGTACCATCTCTATGTTTAAAAAAACCTTTATCATTTATATTATAGTATTATCACATATCTTAAGCATTTATACATACATGTATGCTACTGTATAGGGTATATCAATATATGCTAAACCATGTATGCTGCTTATGGGATTTGCATGAATAGTTTCGACTGTATGAGATTTTATCCATTTAGTTATAATGCTACGGTGTGTCTTATTTTTTTACATTTTTCAAAGCACCCGCAGGTAAATAACCCACTTGAAATTTTTCATAAGCTGAGAAACGTGTCAGAAGGTGTCACAGCCGGCTATGACCACTAGATTCCAATCTCACCCTTTCTTTTCGCAGGTGGCCGGCGTGGGGCTCGGAGCAGGAAAGATGTTGGCAGAGGGAGGCCAGAGGAGCTGGGGTGAGAATTCTGCTCTCTGCCGCCCACCAGCTGCCAGGCCCCGCAGTCCCAAACACTCGCGAGGCGGAGGCGGGGAGTCAGCTGCCCAGGCCCCGCACGGAAGCTCCGTGGGGAAGGCATGCCCTGGGTGCAATCACCATGTTGCAGGTGGGGACTCTGCGGGCACGATCCAGGGAGGGGTTACCTCCAACGGTGGTTTCTTCCCGCCCTCGGGCATCACCGGGTACCCAGCAGGGCGGGGTCTCGGGGGGTGCCCCATGGGTGCGCCAGGCCCACCTCCCAGGACCCTGGGACCAGTGCCCCAACAGGACCTGCCTCCTACCTCATCGGTTCCCCCAGGGCTGAGTCTGGCCTGGCCCAACCTTCTCCGTCTCCATGGCAACCACAGCCTAACAGTCTGGAGACCACGTGAGGAACTCTAGCCAATGGTGTCCTCTGTTTCTTTAGAGTGCTCAGTCATTGGCCAATCGTTAGAGACGCTTTAAAAACTGCAGGGAAGCTGCCAGAATTTTAGGCTTCATCCTACCTACCTCACCACCATGGGGAAACCCAATGGAGGCTTACCTCGGCGACCCCTCAAACCTCTTGTGATAGGACAAAAGTCTCACAATCTTGTCCACCCAGAAATCCTACTTCAAGGAATAAACCTACGAGAACTCTCACCCAAGCCCTGTTGACAGTAACAAAAGAAAAAGAGATTGATATGGGCGATTGTACGAAGGCACCCGCCTCGGGTTCTACCAGCCCCTCTCTCCACGCTTCGGAGCAGTCACAGTCACCTTGTCAGCCCCCTGCTTAGGACCCGCCCCCGGCGTCCCTTTAAACTTAGGATGAAATCCAACATCTTACCCTAAGTTGTCCCGGCCCTTCCCTCTGGAGGCAGCGCCCGCCGCCCGCCCCGCCGCCCGTGGGCCGTCCCTACCTCAGCCAGTTTCCGACGCGCTCTCAGGCGTTCCTGCGCCATCTCCACCGTAACTGGCCCTTCTGTCATCACTGAGGTCGCTGCCCGAATGTCCTTTCTGCATCGGTAACATGGGATGAGCGCAGTGGCTCACTCAGAGGCTTGTTGTGAGGATCGGAAACGAAATGCGTGTTAGTGAAAAGGTGTGAGTTCTATGCTCGTGTTAATTCGCACAGATGTGCATCAGGGAGACATCAGTGCTAGGAGGCCCTCACGTGTTGCTGAGCTGCGGGCGTGCTGGAGGGTTGGCATATGATGCGCCCAACGGGTATTACGGAGGGCAGGCAGATATACAGTATATACAGTATGTATGTGTATGTGTGTGTGTGTATATATATATATATATATATATATATATATATATATATATATATATAACTTTGGGGGAAAACCGGGTCTTAAAGGATGTGCAGGATTTGGATCGCGGTGAGAGCGTGGGGTTTGGGGGACTGGATGGCAGGAGCAAAGCCCGGGAGCTGCCACCTGCCCCGCAGGTGGAGGTGAGTGGTCACCTGAGCTCCCCAGGACAGAGGGAGAGGGGGAGCGGGATGTGTTCCCAGATCCTTCCCGTGGCCGCTAGAGGGACCGGCTCGAGGTGAGAGCAACGTTCCTGCAGGCTGTGGCCTCCGCAAGGCTCTCCCCCTACGCTTCAACCAAGCCTGGCAGCGCAGCCAATTCGGCAACGTCCCGCCCACCCTCCCTCACAGCCACTCGTCTGAGCAAAGTGCCCTCCAGCTTCTGACTGGCAGGCAGCCGCGCCAATCAAATTGCGGTCTTTGAAAGCAAAACACCGCAGGCCCCAGGCAGCACCGAGTCGGGGCAGGGACTCAGGGGGCTGTGCCTCCGGGTTGCGCGCAGCGGCTCAGTCATCTCTCAGGAACCTCTGATAGGTGGGCCCGAGGGGAACGCCGCCGGTGAGTAGTGACTGGGACGCAAGGAGTGGGGGCTTGAGTGCAGCCTTCGTTTCTGCAAACGCGAATGCATTTGTGATCATCCGAGGTCCCCTAGTGTAAACACCCGTCCTTCTGACGGTCACCAGCCTTGTCAGTGTCTCAGAATGTTTTGGGGTTTATTTTCCATCTTTGCATCGAAGGTGAGAGGACGGGGGCACGGGCATGCCTTAGTAAAGGCGACGACAGGCTTTACCTAATCAGGAAGTGAAATGGAGTGAGCAGGTGGAATAAGGGGAAGCATTCTCGATCTATGCTGCCCGCTGGAAGTTGTCGTTTCCAGCTCAAGGGGAGGGGACTGGGGGGTGTACCCTTTCGTGAGCCAAAGCCCAGGAAAGGAAACGCGCCTGGTGTCTAACTGGCACTGGTCAGCAAGAAGCTGAATGGCCAGGTGGGAAAAGCGTGTTTTATCTTCTTTTTTTTCAGACAGCCAAATTATAATACAGACCCTACCCTTAGCAGCTATGAGCTATAGTTCTCTCATCTATAAAACCTGTTCTGTGGGTTGGTGAAATAATTAATTGAGATAAGGCAGAAGGGGTGGAGCGGAAGCAAGCATCTAGTGAATTATCTTTCCTTTCTTGAGCCGCAGCCCTGTGCTCACCAGCGACTGCGAGGGCCTCAAAATGAGATGGCTGGCAACACAGAATCGGTTACTTGTGCTTTGAAGTCAGGAAAAGAGTCATTAGGCAAATAACGTATGTCTTATAAGGAAGGACAACTTGCAAAGCGTCCTTCCAGGGCTTTTAGTCCCAACTCCCACCACCTGAGAGCGAGCCTGTTTTTGGAGGCAGTGCCTCTGAGGCCTTGGGGTTCCTGAGGCAGAGGGGGAAGCTGCTTTTCAGAAGCAAATTAGACGACAGCAAACAGACGCAAAAGCAAACCCACCTGAGCAAGCCAGCCGGTCTCGAGGCGGTTAACAGGCCTGGGTTCCCATCGCCCCGTTGGCACGTCCCCAAGGCCCGTTTGCTGTCTGGGATGTCCTGTGGGTGGGGCTGGGTGTACCGTTGAGCTCCGGAGTGGCGGTTGAGGACCACCCTTGGGGGGAAGCAGGCCCCGTGCAGCAGGTGCTTCGCAGGCCTGGCTGTTGAGCCGGTCATAGGGCCGTCTGGAGGTCACTGTGCCAGGTTCTGGACGACCGCTGGGAAGGGAGCAACTGAACAGGGGATTCCGCAAACATCTCCCGCGAGCTTGAGCTCCAGTGCCCCTTCAGCTCCAGGGTGAAGGCCTCGAAGGGTCTTGCAGAGGTAGGGAGAGCCCTGGGCTAGTCTTTCTCCCTAAGGCTGTTGTGCTAAAAAGTAAAACAGGGATACGCCAATTTAATGCAATAATGCTTTTCACACACACACGTTAAAGCGAAGTGTTGAATAATTCTGAATCCACGAGATTGCAGACACTCACGGGGCTTTACCGTCTGGGAGGTCTGGGTTTGGAATGCCAGTTATAAAGCTGTCTGATGAGTGGAATATATGGATATAGGAGTATAGCCCCAGCTGAAGGCCATTTGATAAAGTGACGCGTGGGCCAAATGGTCTTCAAGGCTGCCCCTGTGCTAAGTCCTGCATCCGGTGTCTCCTCGATGCTGGACACAGCGTTAGCCCTGTGACATATGACTGTGCTGTTCACACCAGGAACCAGCATTCCTGAGTCTAGGGCTAGATAACAGGGGAAAGTGGAAGCCACAGGAAAGACAAGAGGCAGCCTTCTGAAGCCTGGAGTCATGGCAGAGACTGGGTCTGTTTGGCACGTAGTAAGCCCTCAATAACTATCTGTTGCATGAATGCATGGAATAAAGAAAGGACTATTCATGGGTAAATTAAATAATTAATACAAATAAAATTAAGGGGGGGTGGGAGTGGCCAGAGAGAGGTCAATGGGGGAAAAGGGAGACTTAGGTAATGCTTTAAACTATAAAGAATTTAAGTGATATATGTATAACATAATTTACTCATTACCATTAAAGATTTTTCATGCCAATCCTGTTGATTTCCCCCTGAAAAATCACTATTTTCTTTTCTGGCTGAATTACAGTTTGAAATAATTAAAAGAAAAGTTTAAAGTTAAAAAAGAATAAAATGAATACTAATAACAGCTGACATTCACTGACCATTCACTATGCATCCATATTACATGCATGACTTCAGCAGATTCTAACCACAACCCTGTGGTAGGGAGGTTGTTACCCATATTTTACAGCAAGGAAACTGGCTGAAAAGTTAAAGTACTTGCCCAAGGTAAAACCAGTAGCACTTGGCAGATCAAAAGCAATTTAAAATATTTTAATATTAAAATACACATAGGCTTTACAGTAGAATCCAAATCTGTGTTATTTTTTTTAAATATAAGAGGATCTCAAAGAAACCCTTAACATTTGGGGGGCGGGGAGGGGGTTTCAGGCCATGACTCTCACAACATGAGGGCGTACCTTTTCTTTTCTATTTGGTAGAAAAGTTCGAGACCCACTGGAAATATCAGTCCAGTGATGGTAACAGGAATTACCACCATTGATGGTTTTAACTTGAAGTCACATTATTACCCCCACTTTACAGATGAGACAACTGAGTCTCCAGAGGTAACTGGTTGCACAGATCTTCCACCTCCAGTCCTGTGTTACCTCTCTGACCCTAGATGGCAGCCCAGTTCTTCCCTTTTCCATGGAGATAACTTTTCTCATTCTTTCTGTCCTAAGTCAGAACCCTGATGGTTCCTTTTGTGACAATGGGATTTATTTATTTTTATTTATTTAGAGGCCTGGAGAAGTAGACACAGGCAGTATTCTACTAGAGGATTCTATGGGAAAAAAGTAGGACTTAAATTAGGATGGGAGGAAGGAAGCAGAGGGGGAGAGGAAAGGGGATTGTTAAGGGCCAAGGAAAATGATTTTGAGGTAGATGAGCCATATCTTTATTAAGGGGACCAAAGGCATGATACAATTTTTTTAATGACCTCACTTCTCATGACAGTTTGTTCTTTATCCTAGTGGTATTCTCAGGTAACAAAGCTGGGCTCAGTGTTTCACTGTACATGCATTTTTAATGTTCCTCTCCCCCCTCCCCCCCCCCCCATTCCCAACCCCCAGAGCACCGCAGGAATCAGGAAACGCATCCCTGGCTGTCCGCTTGCAGGAATTTGCACGTCTCTGAGTGAAGATGAGGAAAAGGCTATAAATCAGCCGGAAGGGCCTTGAAGGACGGTTTTGGCGTGAGACAGAGATGGCTAGCGGAAGGCGGTGAACACCGCCGGGACGATGGCCCACCGCTCCGGTCCCGCATAGTGCAGCCCAGCTTCTGAGCCAGGCCCGCGGGATGTGCGCTTAGACACCATGGACCGAGCCCACAGCGCAGCCCTGCAGCTGCAGCAGCTCCCGCCCACGAGCAGCGCCGACCCCGGGAGCCAGGGTTCCTTCTCCTACAAGGCAAGAGCTTTTTTTTCGTTTGTTTTCTGTTTTGGGATTGTGTCTTTCTCTAACAAGAAGGTAACACAGCACAGCATCCATTGGCTAACGGAGCTGTCTAGGGTCTGCGTGCCTATCGCCGGCAGATACAGGCAGGCGCTCCACACACGTGAAGAAAGTATAATCAAAAGAAAAGAAATGCTCATTCAAATACAAAACAATATGGAGGTAACGAAATATTTTTAAAGGAATGCAGTCACACTTTGAAGATTTACTTCTTTAAAACAATCACCTATCCCATTCCTCATACACCATCTGGGTTCATACTTCAGCATTACTTGCTTCCTGCCTTTTTCCCGAATTACAAATCTGGGATCTGATTGTGCAGGAAGTTTTGTATCTTGGTTGTTTCAGTTAACCTTGTTTGTGGAGCATTTCCCCACGTCACTGATGGGTGATGCAAAGCCTGTTGTTGGAATGATTGCCCCATAATCTGTTGAGCTTCTATATCAAAACTCGCTGGCTCAGTGGTTGAGCATTGACCTATAATCCAGGAGGTCACCGTTCGATTTCCTACTCAGGGCACATGCCCGGGTTGTGAGCTGGATCCCCAGTATGGGGTGTGCAGGAGGCAGCCGATTAATGATTCTCTCATTGATGTTTCTATCTCTCTCTCCCTCTCCCTCCCTCTCTCTGAAATCAAGTGAAGAGCCAGCAGTTTGCCTTGAGTTGCAGCCCTGCCCTCCGCCCTACCCCACAGGGAATGGATTCTGGTTGTTGGGGGACCAACAGGCTGAGCCACCCAGGAGGCAGCATGGCAGCCAGTCCTTGACAGTGGAGGCTGTGCCTCAGCCCAGAAGAGTTGGGCCTCAGTTTCTTCCATTTAGCAAATAGGAATTTCAACTGAGCATATAGAGCAGGGGTTCTCAACCTTGGCTGCACATTAGAATCACCAGGGAATCTTTTTAAAATCCTGATTTCTGGGCTCATCCTCCGGAAATGCTGTTTCTTTGTTATGGGGTGAGACCACAACATTAGTAACAAAGCAACAGAATTTCTGGAGGATGAGGCCCAGAAATCAGGATTTTAAAAAGATTCCCAGGTGATTCTAATGTGCAGCCAAGGATGAGAACCACTGATATAGAGGGTGTCTCGAAAAAATGTATACACACTTTTGTCTGCAGATTCTATTACATTTTGAGAATAAAATGTATTTTAATAAACACTGCCTTTATAGTCATTCGAAGTGTGTATACATTTATGGGACACCCTGAACATCCAGGCCTGCATGGGTGGGGTGGGAACTGTGTCCATTATTGAGATATCGCTTCCTGGAGGAGCTTACCATCTACGAGGGAGGTAGAGGAAGCGATTTCCATGGGTACCTACCCTTCGGGACAGAATTTTGTGCAAAAATAGAGATATAGCAGGGTGTTTTGAGCGTGGTCTTTAGAACCAGAGGTTCCGGGCTTCAGATCTCAGCTCTGTCACGTTCTAGCGTTATAACTCGGGGAAGCCATGTAATTCCGCTGCAGGTCAGTTTTAGGTCCGTCCTGTAGGGCGGGTATGAGGGTGACCTGACGCTGCAGAGGAAACAGGATCTACCTGCACCATCCCATTTCTGATTTTGGAAATCCTGCCCATGCTCCCAGCTCCAGCTCAGGTATCACCTTTTCCATGAAGCCTTTGTCAGTCTTCCTGGAAGGAAACGATCGGTCCTTTATCCACACTTCCATGGCCAATTCACTATCACTGTAGTCATCATCATCATCATCATCACAGCAGCTAACATCTGCTGAGTGTTTACTATATGACAGGGACTGCTAATCTTCACAAAACCCCCGTAAGGAAAAAAAGGGGACATATGTAATACTTTCAACAATAAAGAATTATTTTTTAAAAATAAAGAGAAATATCCTTGGGTGAGGATTTAAAAAACAAACAAACCCATAAGGTGGCTATTACTATAATCCCATTTTACATTTGAGGAAACTGGTACAGAGAGGCTAATTAACTTGCCCAAGGCCACACAGTCAGTAGGTGCAGTAAAGCTGGGATTCGAATGGAGTCTGCGTACATCCACGGCCCTGGTTCTATGCACCACTCCCTGCTGCCTGCAGTATGCCAGCACTCTGGGAAGCCCCTTCTGTCCCTGGCACTGGTGATTGTCAAAATGGCAGTGCCTCGCCTGCTGGAGAAGGTAAGCGACAGGAGCTGGCCTGAAGCCAGGCTACACATGTGGCAGAGCCTGGTTAGCTGGACTGCTACCATATCTCTTGTATTCGACTGTGAGTAACCCGCAGAGCAAGCCAGAATGCTTCTACTTAACTGTTAGCAGGTTAAGCCCAAGGGATAGGGATTGTGGGAATTCAGGTTAAACAAGTGATGAGTGGTCTTGTCCCCGTGGGATCTAAATGAAGGCTGTTGTCGGCAGATATAAAGCAGTCCTTGGAACAGGAGATTGGAGCTGAGGTTCCACCTGGATACCAATAGCCGAGCAGAGCTTCCTGCCTTGGTGACCTTTGGCTGCTTTTCCCGGAACAGTTTGTTTCCTTTCAGAGTCGTAGCTGGTAAAAGGTCAATTCTTGGATCAGAGAATATCAGAGCCAGAAAGGATCCTTACTGTTGCTAACAGTAATGATAATAATGAAAATGAAAATTGTAAAATTAATAGTAACACCTAGAATTGTTTTCGTATTTATTATGTGTCATGTAATGTTTCAACACATGCCTTATCCTATATAATAAAAGGGTAATATGCAAATTGACCGAATGGTGGAACGACTGGTCGCTGTGGCGCGCGCTGACCACCAGGGGGCAGACGCTCAATGCAGGAGCTGTCCCCTGGTGGTCAGTGCGCTCCCACAGAGGGAGCCACGCTCAGCCACAAGCCTGGCTGACAGCTGGCCAGCACGGTGGTGGTGGCGGGAGTCTCTCCCGCCTCTTTGGCAGCTCTAAGGATGTCTGACTGCAGCGCGGGTGGGAGCGGGCCTAAGCCGGCAGTCAGACATCCCCTGAGGGCTCCCAGACTGCTAAAGGGCGCAGGCCAGGCTGAGGGACCCCCCCCCCCCAACACCCGTGCACAAATGTCGTGCACCGGGCCTCTAGTTTCTATAACATGACAACCCGATGGAGTGCTATGCTCAGCTCCAGTTTTCAGAGGGGAAGCCGAGGCTCCGAGAGTTCACACAGCGTCAGTGGCAGAGGCAGGACCCCAGCCCAGGTTGGTAGCATTCAAAGTTCACAGTCCACACAAGGAAGCGGAAGAGAAGGGAGACGTGGCTTTGGTTTGCTGCCCTCCCCGCCCCCTTGATATTTGGGTCTGTGGAAGCCATGGCTAGAAGCAGCCGTGTCTGAAATCCGGCTGCCTGCCCTCACCCCACTTCCCTCGCCCATAACACGCCCATTCAGAGGCTGCACTATGAATACCGTGCCTGGAAGTCTTGGTCTGTGCCTCATGTCCATGCGGATTAATAAAGCCCCCGTCATTCTCAAAATACCCCGGTTTGGACTAGATATGTCCTGAATAGGAGGTTCCTGGTAGTTGTGAGGCCGCACTACTTCCTCACCTGAAATCTATTGGGGACCAAAGTGTTAGGAGACCTGTGTTCACTTGCTCACTCGGTGACTTTGGCTGAGTCTTGGGCCTTCTTAGGTAACTGAGATTTCCCGCCCACCCAGGTATTTGCCTTTAAAATGAGGGCGGCCCTCCTCCCCTCCACCCCTCCCTTCCACTTCAGGTGAAACCCAACTAGGCGTTGCCTCAGAAGACTCCTCTCCGTCAGGTGTTGCGGCTGAAGGACTCAAGATGTCGCAGGTGAAGGCGGCGACCTGAGGCTGCCCCCAGACCTGCCTGGCGGTGGGAAAGCCACTGTTTGGGCAGCATCTTTTCCTAAGGGACAGAGCCACTGGTTCCAGGGTCAGGTCCCTGTGTCTATGTATGAACACGTCTTCGTTGTTGTTAATCCTCATCCGAGGAAATTTTTCCATTGATTTTTAGAGAGAGTGGAAGGGGTGGGGAGAGACAGACAGAGAGAGAGAAACATCAATGTGAGAGAAACACATTAATTGGTTGCCTCCTACACGCACCCTGACCAGGGCCAGGGATCGAGCCTGCAACCTAGGTACCTGCCTTTGACCGGAATCGAACCCGGGACCGCTCTATCCACTGAGCCAAACCAGTGAGGGCTACTTATGAACACTTTAAAGAACTTCCATGGGAGCACCCAGAGTGTTCCTCAGCAAAGAGAGGAGCAGTGTAGATTGGGAAAGTTCCCACTGGTGCCCAGAAGTGGGGCTGCCAAGGCGCCGCCTCCAGCCCGCAGACCTGGGCACCCCCACTTGACAGTCTTCAAGCTCTGAGACTTGGAGGAGGAGCGGAATATCAGGAGTCCTGCTGGTCGTTGCCTCCACTCTGAATTGCCCTTGGCCAGACACTGGAGGGCGGCTAATAGGTGGGTGTTCCAACTGTAACCCCTGGGCCCAAGGCCACTTCTTTGCATGACTTTAAATTCTCATAAAATTGCACCAGTCACCACTTCACAAGGGTTTGGGGCATAATTAGTGTGGACTGAGCCCTTTGAGCCGCTTTGATGACAGGGCGTTAGGTACGTTACCTGCGACTAACATGCCTGTAACCAGTCATTATCCGTGGGGATGAATATGCTTACAGACATGGCTTCTTAAAGAGCCCTCAGCTGCCGTGTCATTAGTGGGAAGTAGCACTTACGAGGTGGGGCTGTTTTTTTCCTAATTTGTTTTGAAGCCTCAGTCTGGAGGGGTCGTTATCCCCAGGAAACTGGAAGTCAGGCCTTCAGCCTCAAACCCTTCGTCCCCACCTTGAGCGAGTTAGTCTACGTCTCAGCCTTACTGTGCTCATCCGTCACCTCCTTTCCACTGAACGTGCTAAACACAGGGCTCATCGTAGAAGCCACTTCAGAGGGTTGTTCGTGGCCCCGAGGAGGGGATGCGTAGAATGGCCTGGCGCCATGCCCAGGTGTGTAAATGCTCCATAGACCTCCGCCTTTGTTGTCATAGTAACCCTTTAACCACGTTTTTACTGCTTAGCTTGGTTGACCCTTGGCAGGTTTGCAGTTTTCATTTCTAGGTTCCACCCCTCCCCACTCTCTGCATTCGTTTTGGCTTGTCCGTGTGGCCATGCAGCAGCCCGCTTCATCTCTTCCCTTCCACTTGGCGAGTTGTCAGCACCACCTGCTCAGGCAGCCTGGTGCTCTGAGGCATCAGCGGGGACAGCTCGGTGTCTCTGGGTAGAGCAATAGAGCAGCTACCGGTTGTAGGTTGAATGAACCATATGAAACTGCCGCTTTGGCAGGTCAAAGGCAGCTGAATATTGGCAGTTTCATATGGTTCACCCTAATGCTAAGTGCTGTCTTCAAATTATCTGAGGAGGTTCATGCACCAACCCTGGGCCGGAGGGGTGTGTGTGTGTGTGTGTGTGTGTGTGTGTGTGTGTGTGTGTGTGTGTGTGTGTACTGTTATTCCCCAGGGAGAAAGGCATCCAGGCTGAAGCCAGCCAATCTCTCGGGCCACCTGACCCCAGCAGCGTCCTCGGAACAGCCCTTGCTCAGGTCTCTGGCTTTTGCCCAAGTCCTGGAGGCTGTGTCCGGCTCGCCTTCATCTCCCATAAAGGTGATCGAGCAGCTCTGAGGTGTTGGAGCTGGAACCAGAGTCCTTTTGTCGCCTGTCTGACCAAGGCAGTTCCTGTAGAATCTGCTTGTTAACCCTGTTTAACAATTCCGCCTCCTCATTAGCACAGGTAAACTAAATGACTGGGCGGAACACATGCTTGGCCACCAGGTGTTTATTTGACCCTCAGGAGGTTGAGGTCTCTGCTTTGTATCTTTAAGAGCCGCACTTAATGAAGGGCTGCCTTTGAGGTCCTCAGACTGGATCTTCTGAAGAAGCACTGTGTTTCCTCAGAGAGGAAGGGAGAGGGAGAGAGAGATAGAAACATCAATGACGAGAGAGAATCACTGATCGGCTGCCTCCTGCACGCCCCACTCTGGGCATTGAGCCCGCAACCCGGGCATGTACCCTTGGCCAGAATCAAACCCAGGACCCTTGAGTCCACAGGCCGACACTCTACCCACTGAGCCAAACCGGCTAGGGCTCCTCACACATTCTTTTAGTTGGTTACTGGCATCGGGGTTCTTGGGTTCCCTAAGATAGAAATCGAGAGGAGACCCCAGAGAAATTTCCAGATAGATTTTATTAAGCATTTTCCTGAGCACAAGGCAGGCAGCACAGAGGAAAGGCAGGTCCCCTGAGCTGGCTCGGGGCTGGCTCTGCTTGGCTTTTTATAAGCTGGGGACGAAGCAGGCTTTCACGAAAACATGGGCTTTTAGAAAAAGGGGGGCTTGTGGGATTTTCCACGTCAGGGTAGGAGAAGCAAGGGAGAAGGAAGTGGTGAGAAGGGAGATAAAATTTTGCATGTTTTTAAAAGGAGGGAGTGGAGAGTGGTGACATGCTTGTGGTCATCATACCCGATGTTCCTTCTGGCCACCTGGCCTTAACTTGGCTTTCTGGCCACCAGGTATATTTTTCACTCCTGAGCGCAGTCCCTATACTGTCTCAAGTTGACATCTAAAACTTAAAACTTTCGCCCTGGCAGGCTTGGCTCAGTGGGTAGAGCGTTGGCCTGCAGACTGAAGGATCCCAGGTTCGATTCCAATCAAGGGCACATGCCTGGGTTGCGGGCTCAATCCCCAGTAGGGGACGTGCTGGAGGCAGCCGATCAATGATTCTCTCTCATCATTGATTTTTCTATCCCTCTCCCTCTCCCTTCCTTTCTGAAATCAATAAAAATATATTTAAAATAAATAAATAAATAAAACTTATAACTTTCCATTATAAATTTAGATATTTGCAAAGGATGTCATTCCTGGCACATCTACATACTGATTTAAAAAACGGCCTCTGCCCGAAACCGGTTTGGCTCAGTGGATAGAGCCTTGGACTGCGGACTGAAGGGTCCTAGGTTCGATTCCAGTCAAGGGCACATGCGGGGCACATGCCCGGGGTGTGGGCTCAATCTCCAGTAGGGGGCATGCAAGAGGCAACGGACCAATGATTCTCTCTCATCATTGATGCACCCCCCTTTCTCCTTTCCTCTCTGAAATCAATAAAAATATATTTTAAAAATAAAATAATAAGTCTGGCTGGGTGGCTCAGTAGTTGAGCATCATTGATGTTTCTATCTCTCTCCTTCGCCCTTCCTCTCTCTGAAATCAATAAAAACATATTTTTTAAAAAAAATAAAAAACACTTCTTCTGCACTTAACTGAAGCCTAGGGAATATAAAGGCCACTGGACACTGACCACCGTCTTTCTAAGGCTCTTCGGTAACAGCTGGAAATGTTACAGCATTCCTTCTTCTCCTTGAATGTGTATTTCTCTTCTGTTTTCTCCACAGAATTTTATCACAAATTTGTGTCTATCTTTTAACACCTAAACATGTAATGAACACCTATCATACTTCTCTATACAAGAAAGAATGTAGAGTATGTAACCAAATTTCATTTTTAAAAAGTTCCTTTGGTATAAAGTTCTTCGGTATAAAAATCTGGAAGTGTTTTTTAATTGATACAATTGATTAATGCAACATAATGTTTTATAGTAATTATTAAGTAAAAAATGATATTGCTCTAGGAATGAATATTTGAGTGAGAAGAATGAGACTGTTCTTTCAATACTCAAGACAAATACTACTGGTTGCTAGAATGGGAGTTTGTCCGTTCTGTTCCAAGTTCCGGTTTTTATCCAGAAGTGTTGAGAACCTGTTCAAACCGTTGGGAAATGGGTCCTGGGGCCCCTGAGCTTCGGCCCAACTAACATCTGTTTCTGTGACCTTTCCTCACAGGACAACTTGATCGGCGCCCTCTTGGCCATTTTCGGGCACCTTGTGGTCAGCATTGCACTTAACCTCCAGGTGAGTGTCAGTCACCAGCACTGGCTGGGACAGAGATGCAGCTGATAAGCCAGGGTGTCTGGTGCCAGCCCAGCTGCCTCCACTCTGGGGGAAGTTGCCCACTCCATCCCTGGGATGGGCCTGGGACAATACCCTGCGGTCTTTCCTTAGTCACTGCCTCAGTTTCTGCGCCCCACGTTCACATTTCCAGAACAAAGGATACTGGCCTTCCTTGGCCCAAGTACCCACCCGAGGGAAGGCAGGGTCCACTGATACCCACAGGGCTGCCCAGCAGAGCTGCCCACCCTCCTACAGAAGAGAGTGCAGCTGAGCAGGCGCCCAGACATGGGGACCCTCGAGCATTGCAGTCAGAGGGAGAGGGCCAGCCTGAGGCCAGGCTACAGTGGGGGTGCCTAGCCCGTGGCCCCCGCCCCAGACTGCACACGCTGTGACGTGTTAGAAACGCATGTTCCCAGGCTCCACCCACACCTCCTCTGAGGCCGAGGCTCCTGTATTGAATTGTTAAGGCTTCCCGGGCAGTTTGGAAACTACTGTCTTTGAATAACAATTTAGTACTTGGATGGCGACTGCTTTACTTACTGTTCTAGAAGTACTGCCACATCCGGCTGGCAGGCACCAAGGACCCCCGGGCCTATTTCAAGACCAAGACATGGTGGCTGGGCCTGTTCCTGTTGCTGCTGGGCGAGCTGGGCGTGTTTGCCTCCTACGCCTTCGCTCCTCTCTCACTGATCGTGCCCCTCAGCGCAGTCTCCGTGATCGGTAAGACCAGCCTCCCCCATCCCTCCCTGAGACTCAATTGCTTGTGTGATCACCGGGATCAATGATACCTGTTAAGCGTACCAGCTCTTGCTTGGATAGTAACAGCTAGCGCTTAAAAGGGCTTCATACACACCGGGCCCTGCCCTCCTTTGTGGGTATTAATTCTTCTAACCCGCTTGGCAGCCTTTTGCGGGAGATCCTGTTATTATCCCCATTTTTCAGACGAGGAAACCGTGGCCCAGAATGGTGAGGTTACTTCCCCCAAATCATACCGCCCGTGAGGAGCAGGGCTGGTATATGAACTAGACTGTCTGCCTCCAGAATCTGTTTAAGATTCAGAGAGTTTATCAGAATTGCTTTTTTTTAAATTGTTGACATTATTATAGCTGTCCCCTAGACTGCTTTTTATTTCCACTTCAGAAGGAAGGTACACCTTAACCTCTTCATCCCAACACCGTCAAGATAATCTAAGCCAGGGGTCCTCAAACTTTTTAAACAGGGGGCCAGTTCACTGCCCCTCAGACCGTTGGAGGGCCGGACTATAGTTTAAAAAAAAACTATGAACAAATTCCTATGCACACTGCACATATCTTATTTTGAAGTAAAAAAACAAAACGGGAACAAATACAATATTTGTATTTGCATGTGGCCCGCGGGCCGTAGTTTGAGAACCCCTGATCTAAGCCCTTACAGAGCACAGACATCAGGCATCCATCATGGCATTCCTTCCTGGTGAGCCTCGGTGGGGCCCCAGCATTCTCAGATTCAGGCAGCCACTGCCAGTTACCAGGAGCTGGCAAAGGAGTGGAAACCTGTTTGCTTTCGCTGGTCCTATGATAAGACCCTCATTTTCTTGACCAGGGTTGGTACACTGGCCACCCACACAGTATCTTTTAAACATAGAGTTTGAATGCCTTTATTTGAGGCAGGTCGTGGGCCATAGCCCGAACCTTTTCCTGTTGTCTCACGTCTGACTCACTTCCTACATCTGTGTGACTGCCCAGCCCCTACAGTTATTTAGATGTGTCCTCTGCCCATGGCCGATCTTGCCAAAGGGCTTTCAGAACTTCATTCACAGTGAGGAGTGCGTGCCTGAGTGATCAAATGCATTAAATATTAGTCTTTGAATTTTAATAAAGATGAAATAATCAAATTCTTCAAAACAAGGGGCTGAATTATAATGATGGGCCTTGAGGTAGCAGCCACTGGAAATTAAGAGGTTCTTATGGCTTCTCAAGTCACCCGGTGAGACATAATTTTAAAAATAACAATAACCACCATTTACAGATACTCGGTACTTATGAGTCACTGTTCCGAGTACTTTAATAATAATTATAGTCCAGTTTTTGAGCATTTACCATGTGACAGATGATTTACACGTATTATCTCATTGGTTTGCCCCTATTGCTTGGAGAAGGGGGTATTTTCAGTGGTGTGCTGATAAAGCCACTGAGAGGGAGAGGGAGCGAAGAGGAGGAGGAGGCAGGAGGAAGGAGGGAAGGGACAGAAAGCGGGAGGAAGACCCGATTTGTAGCGTTTCTGATTTACGTGGTGTAAACATGCCCACTGTGGCTGTTTTCAAGCTACCCGTGGTTTCCTGAATATGTAGCAACCGCAGCTGCTGCAAGCCGGATCCAGCACCCCCTTTCCTTCACTGCGTTCTAAAACAGCGGGACATAAGCACGGAAGTCAGATACAGATCAGAAGTTACGCTTTTTTACTAATAAAAGCTCAATTAGAGCACGCAGCTTAGGGGTGCAGCCAAATGGACTGTCTTCTCATTTCCCAACTAGACCTTGGGCCAGTCTCCCAGAAAACATTTGGGTTTGCAGAACAGAACGCTCCCCCAGAATTACAGCCTCACTTAGTCTGGGACAGAAAAGGAAGGACAAAGAACCAAACCTCAGTGTGTAAATTCTTTTGATAGATTGGCCCCACTCCGTTGAGAAATGCAGACAGTGGGGCAAGAGACAGAAGGGCCTGTCCATTGAAGGTTCTCCCCCCCCCCCCGCACCACCCCCCACCCGCACCGCCCCCAGCCCCGACCTGGAAAAGTGTCATAGAGTAGGGACCTGAGACCCACCCTTTAGGGCAGTCACAGAAGTTTGAGTGCATCTTCCGTGCGGCAAGTCAGTGAGAAACAAGATCCAGGTGAAAATGTCAGCAGTAGACACTGCAGTATGAAGAGCCAGAGCCCTGGCCGTCCGTGGTCCTGGGTTCGAGGCTAGCCTGCGCCTATCAGCTGTGTGACCTTGCATGGGTCTTCACCTCTCTCAGCCTCAATGTCCTCGTTTTTCCAATGGGAATAACAGCAGCGCCCACCTCAAAGGGTGAACATGCCAGAAATAACTGTAGTCAATTGCCTGTCGCCCAGCAAGCACTCAACACACGGTGCTCCTGGCGTGTAGGAAATCCTCAGGAAGGCCCAGAGAGGAGCCTCCCTTTCCGAGAGGGACCCACAGGGAGACCAGAAGGGGCCGAGCTCTTGGGAGCATGCGTGAGAGGACAGGAAGGACCAGGCTCCAGCGCACGCAGATGAGCCAACCCCGTGGGCATGGGCGAAGGGACTCCTTGTGACTGACGGATGGCACCTCATTCTCTTTTCCCTGTGCTTTCTGTCTGTCTGTCTGTCTGTTTTAGCGAGCGCCATCATAGGAATCATATTCATCAAGGAAAAGTGGAAACCTAAAGACTTCCTGAGTAAGTGCACCGATTGGAGCCCCCTAATGTTCCTAATGTTGTGCTTGTCCTTTCCTCGTTATAACGCCAGCTCTCGGCAGTTAGAGGCTGTCTGTTCCCTGCGCCCGGTGTGAGTCTATATTCCACTCTCATCGGGAGAGCTGGGTTTTTCATCAGTGACTCCCCAACCATTCAAAAATCAGTGTTGCTTGAGCACCTGCTGTTGGGACTGTAGGAAGCCAGAGGAAAGGCGCCCTCGTTCCCGCCCTGCGTTCTAAAGCAGCGGGACGTAAACACGGAGGGCAGACACCGGAGATCCGCTGGTGCGCTTTATCACCAACAGACGCTAAATCAGAGCGCGCAGCGTAGGGGTGCCGCCAAACGGACATCCTCCCCGTGTCCCAACTAGACCCTGGGCCAGTCTCCCAAGAAGACATTTGCATTTGCAGAACAGAACACTCCCCAGAATTACAGCCTCACACAGTCTGGGGCAGAAAAGGAAGGAACAAGAAACCTCAAAACCTGGGGGCATAAATTCTTTTGATAGATTGGCCCCACGCAGTTAAATGCAGACAATGAGGCAAGAGACTGAAGTGTCTGTCCAGTGGAGTTCTCCCCACATGGAAACCCGGGGAGTGGGGAAGGTGTGTTCCCCTAAGATACCTACTAAGTGCCACACTCTGTTGCAGGGACCAGGGATATAGCAGTAGGACAGACAGGATTCCTGTGTGAATGGAGATTACAGTCGTGTGTGTGTGTGTGTGTGTGTGTGTGTGTGTGTGTGTGTGTGTGTGTGTTGGTGGGGAGGGCATACAATAAACAAGTGAACAACTAAATAAACAAAATATTTCTAAATCTCAGTGAGTGCTTCGGAGAAAATCGTATGCTTCTTGGTAGGCCCTGGGAACATGGGAATGCGTTACCTAGACTGGTCAGGGTTAGATTCTCTGAAGAGGAGAATTTTCAGCCCAAACCTAAAGGGATACTAAGGAGACTACTATGCCAAGTTTGTGAGCAGAGTGTTCCGTGTCGAGGGAGCAGCAGGTACAAAGGCCCTGGGGTAGGAGAAAGCTTGGTGTGTCCAGTATCGGAGAGGCCAGTGGTGGAGAGTGATGAGTAAAGTGGGAAGGAGGACATGAGAGCAAGGAGGCATGGAGGACTGGATGATGTCCGGCCTTATAAGCTGTGCTAAGGAGTTCAGGAGTGACATGATGGTGGCACCTTAAATGCCCATCAACAGTAGAATGGACATACTGTGTCCTATTCACACCGTGGACCAGAGAGCGAAGGAAGTACCGCTACACATACAATACAGATGAAGCTCACAGGCTTCTGGTGTGAGCACAGACACAAGAGAATATACCGTATGAACCGATTTAGGTAAAGAACAAACCAGGCACTCTCGGTGCTGGTGGAAGTCAAAGTGTTCCCCTGGGGGTGGGGTCCAGTGATTGGGAGGGGGCACACGTGAGGATTTGGGGGTCCTGTGAAGGTTCCCTTTTGGATCTGGATGCTGGTTATATGGGTGTGCTCACTTTGTAACAATTCATTGAGCATTTTGGGGGGATTAATCCTCACAGGATATTTTTCCCATTGATAGAGAGAGTGGAAGGAAGTGAGGGGCGAGGGAGAGAGAGAGAAACATTGATGTGAGAGAGATACATCGATTGGTTGCCTTCCGCACGAGCCCTGACGTGGGGCCAGGGATCAAACCTGCAACCCTTCGGTACACAGGCTGATGCTCTATCCACTGAGCCACACCAGCCAGCCCCATCGAGCCCTTTTTTGTATGCTTGCTACACCTCATTAAAAAAAAATAAGATAATCTCTTTTTTAAGTAAAGAAAACCCAACAGTATAAACTATACCAGGTCAGCTGTGCTGCCCCAGAAAGACACCCTGGCCGGGGCCTGTGCCTGCTGTGAGCCCTTGACAGCCTCCCCTTCCCTGCAGGGCGCTACGTCTTGTCCTTTGTCGGCTGCGGTTTGGCCATTGTGGGCACCTACTTGCTGGTGACATTCGCACCCAACAGCCACGAGAAGATGACGGGCGAGAACATCACCAGGCACCTTGTGAGCTGGCCTTTTCTCTTGTACATGGTAAGAGAAACCTGGTCCTTCCACCTGAAACACTGGAGGGGGACCGCGTCTTAGAAACCAGAAGCCTGAGGGCCCAGCATTAGGGTGTTCATGTGAACCGTGACGTATTCCACAGCACTGAAGAGGGTGCACGGTCCACGGGGAGATGCTTTCTTCCCTGAGGTCCTGGGGAATGTTTAAAACTGCATATGGAGTACGGTAACTTTATTCTTCAGAGGAATTTGTGGGTATGCACACCTAGTCTATATATATAAAAGCCTACTCGACTGTCCTATCGTCCAACCGGTAGCTATGACGCACACTGACCACCAGGGGGCAGACACTCAACGCAGGAGCTGCCAATCTGCGGTGACTTGGCAGCTGTGGTTCTTGGGTGACACACCTGGAACCAGAGAGGAGGGAGCCCGATTCCGGGGTGTGTCACCCGAGAACTGCCCTCTTGCAATCTAGGACTGCTCAGAGGATGTCAGAGAGCCGGTTTCGGCCCAATCCCCACAGGCCAGGCCGAGGGACCCCACTGGTGCACGAATCCGTGCACGGGGCCTCTATCTATAAAAGACTAGATGCAAAAACAAGTTCCATCAGTAGTTGTCTTGAGGAGATAGAATTATGACTGAGTTTTATTTTGTCTTCATCTGTATGTATCATCCAGAATTTCTACAGGGAGCATTTCACACTTTTATGGTTAGAAGAAAAGTTAAAAATGTTAACAATTATAACATGTTATTTACTTATTTTTGCCCAGTATCACTGGGCAGCTGGTAGAAGCTGATAGAAACACGGCAGACACTGAAAACTTTGTCCCCTGAACGCCCAGCCAGGGCTCAGTCCTCTCTCCGCCCAGTTACATCCCGTGTTAGGTCTGCAAATAAACTAGTCAAGGAAAACATTCAAGGTGCTTGCCAAAGCTGCTGGTGTGTTCCTGCCCCCAGCCTGGCGCTGTGTATCATCTCAGGTTCTCTCAACAGCCCTGTAAAGTAAGTGTTTTCCTCTCCACTTTTTGGATGAGAAAACCGGAGCCAGGGAGGGTAGCTGACTTGCTCTGAGTCCCATGAGAGCGCAGCTGGACTCAAAGCCAGGCCTGCCTGGCCTCGGTGCCACCGTCCTTCACCATGGCTGCCAACGCCAGTGTTGACTGTGCCCTCCTGACGTGAGCAGCCTGGGACCGCGCACCCCTTTTCCTCAGCTTTCCCACAGGACAGAAGAAAGATGTCCCCAAGACGGGTGCTGTGTCACCTCCCGCGGGCCAGCCCCAGCAGCTAGTTACCTGCAGGACAGGGCCCAAGACCCACCTGTGTAGGAAAAAGTTTACCCGCAACACAGGCTCAAATCCATTTATACTCAAGTAATTAAATTGACACCATAATTCTATAAAGTAGCATTATGGTACAGTCACCATCCCAAGCTGGTAAGTGGCGGAGCCAGGATTTGAACCTGGACAGTCTAGCTCACAGTCTGGCTCCAGGGCCCACGTGCTATACCACTAGGCTACGCTGCCTGAGGCCAGGAGGCCACAATGTCTGGCGGTGTGGCCTTGGCCCAGTCACTGAACCGGAAGGGCGGAGTCGCTGGCCCTGGGCTGCTGTTGGGAGAGGAGCATGATGCTCAGGGGCGGTTCAGCTGATCTCCTTCCGTTGCGACCGAGACAGCGCTGCCAGCCAGAGAGACGCAGCCAAGTCAAATCAATCAGTATTTCTGAGAGTCTGTTAGGTGCCAGACACTGTGGGTTAAAAAACAGTACATGAGACACGCCCACAGAACCCCTGGTCTGCCCAGAGGCACCCACTCATGCACGGCCCTCTCACGAGAGAATGCCGCGTGCCGTTCCAGCTTGCGTTTAGGCTTCGGGAAGAACGGCCGAAAAATGGCCCCCCTGCACGCACGCACCATGGCTGGGGATGCTCAATAACTCTCCATCTGCCGGATGGGCTGTTCTGCAGCCATTAGAGCTAATTATGACAACTTCATAAAACATGAACATTGTTGATGGTAACCAAAAGCAGCCCGGTACAAAACTGTGCGTTGACTGTGATGACAAGTAGGTAAAATATGTATCCACTGTGACAAAAACAGGAAGAAACAGGAAAATGAGAACAGCTGTGTTTTGCGGTCTCTCATTATGAGGAATTTTCTAAAATTTTTCCCTTCAAAATGCCCATTAATGTATCTGCATCGGTTTTTATAACAAATAAACTCCGGTAGGAGGTTGGGGTAGGCAAATGGAGCCGAGTCATTGTCGGATTTTTCTGCTTTAGTTTTGCTGGGTGCCGGGGCTGGCTTTGCTTCTTGGGAAAGTATTGCCCAATGTCTGAGCCTTTGAGGAGTAGAAAGGACAAGTTGTTAATCCAAGATGGGGGAACTTGTCAAGCTTTAGATTTGCCATTGCCTAATAGTAAGAGTCTACTAAATGCCAGACATTGTGGCCTCCTGGCCTCGGGGAGTGTAGCCTAGCAGTACAGCACGTGGGCCCTGGAGCCAGACTTTAAGTTAGACTATCCCGGTTCAAATCCTGGCTCTGCCATTTACAAGCTTGGGGCTGTGACCGTACCATAATTCAAATATGGTGTCAATTTAATTACTTGAGTATAAATAAAATGGTGAGAGTGGTCTCTGGCTTATTTCTGTGTTCATTAAGTGAACCTGCAATAATACATATAAGATAAGAATTATCATCCCTATTTCACAGAGAAGGTAACTGAGGTTTAGAGAAGTGACTTGCCCAAGGTCACACCGCTAGTTCAGAAGCAGATCCCAGGTCAAACTGGGGCCTCCCTGACTCGTGTCCTCTTCTTTCTTTTCTCTTCGTTTAAAATATATGTTTATTGATTTTTTACAGAGAGGAAGGGAGAGGGAGAGATAGAAACAAAAGTGATGAGAGAGCATCATTGATTGGCTGCCTCCTGCAGGCTCCCTACTGGGGATCGAGCTGGCAACCAGGTCATGTGCCCTGACCTCCTGGTTCATAGGTCGATGTTCAAACACTGAGCCACGCTGGCTGGGCTGGTGTCCTCTTCTTCCTACCCTACTGAGCCGCACACATTGGAGGGTTGTCTAGGAGACCAGGGGCATATATACCTGTCTACTGCACCAGAGAGCTCTTCTCCGTGAGCAAGCATCCCCCTTTGGCCGACCCCCAGTTTTAGTGGGGTGACCCATGTAGCAGCAAAGTGGGCGGAGACCATCTCAGCCTGATGCCTCTTGCCCATCCAAGACGGGGAGGCTGTGGGGCCAGCCCCTCACCCTCCAAGCTCAGCCATGAAGCAAACTCCTCAGTGTGGCCAGGGATTCGACAGTCACTCGGCCTCCCCGCCTTCCCCACAGGATCCCGTCAGTAGTGCGGGGAATGCTGGGTGTTTCAATGCCCTTTCGACCCTGAGGGTCTGTGACTCATGAAGTCAGCAGCATAACCCCCAGCCCAGCCCCCCAGGGCCTCCTGGTCTTGCCTGTCCCCGTGGCCCCCGCTGACCCCCTCGTGCTGCTTCCCGTAGCTGGTGGAGATCATTCTGTTCTGCTTGCTGCTGTACTTCTACAAGGAGAAGAACGTCAACAACATCGTGGTGATTCTGCTCTTGGTGGCGTTGCTCGGTGAGTGGGGGCCTGGGCGGGGGTCTGGGCATTGAGGTTTGCCGTCACCGAGGAGCGCCAGGAGGTCCCTGCTGGCCGGGGGCAGTTCCCCTGCATTCCATCACCTCGCTGGCTGTGTCCCGCGTTCTGGTTCAGGTACCGAGGCTCCTAAGTGCCCGGGATGGTGCTGGAAACTGGCTGCAGTGCTGCACCGGACAGACCAGCCCGGCGGTGCCTCCATCCTGAAGAGGAAATGACAGTAAACAAGGGCACAAATCCATTTGGGGGTGACAGCTGCATGTTATAGAAGAAATGCGTGGATGGTCTTTCTCCGTTGCTGGTGGGAGTGGGGTTCTTGGGGTTCCGCTGGAATGAGCATTTCTGGAGTGCGCCCCCCCCCCCCCCCCGCCACTACCCGGGAGGATGAGATGTGGTAGAAAGCTTTGTTTGCGTGGAACTGCATCCCTTGGTTCCTAAAGTCCCGCTTCCCTTCGTCCGGTCCTGGAAGATGTGCAGCTGGGCTTCAGCAGAGCCAGACGCAGAGCCAGGGTCCAGAGCTTCCCTTCTGAGCTGGGTCCGTTCAGCACCAGGCTGGCTGCAGTCCATCAGTCCCGTTGTGTGGGGTCCGCATAGCTGTGACCTCTGGGGCCAATGCAGGGGCGTGAGACCCCCCCTCAGCCCGGGAGTCAAGGGCACAAGAGCGCGAACTCCTTTGTTTAGGAACTTAAGTATCTCAAATCTTCCCACACTTGTAGTGGCCACGCCTCCTCTGGCCAGTGACCTGTTCCCGGGTGTGGCTGACAGACAAGCACCGTCCCTATCTCACCCAGCCTTTCCTGGGCATGTGTCCATTCTCGCCCTGTCCAGGCCCTTCTCCCGGTGGTCCGCGGGGAATGGACCTGGGCAGTGCTCACCTGCCGCTTACTGGCCAGGCTGCACAAATGCAGGCCTGTGGTATTTGGCCTTCCCTTTGCTCCTTTCCTGTTAGTTAATAACTGGGTTCGTTACTCCGGTATCAGAAGACGAGCGTCAGGAGGGTTGGGAGGTTACGGCACAGAGGTCAGAGGTGGGGCAGGTTTCAACCAGAGTCCTGAGGGGTCCACGCAAAACCACTCAGAGCTTAGGAAGGACTTGTGGGTTCAAAGGCACGAACTGATTTTGCTCTGTTTTTCCTTTCCTCTTAGAGCAGTGGTTCTCAACCTTCCTAATGCCGCGACCCTTTCATACAGTTCCTCATGTTGTGGTGACCCCCAACCATAAAATTATTTTCGCTGCTACTTCATAACTGTAATTTTGCTACTGTTATGAATCCTAATGTAAATATCTGATATGCAGGATGTATTTTCATTGTTACAAATGAACATAATTAAAACATAGTGATTCATCACAAAAACAATATGTAATTAAATATGTGTTTTCCGATGGTCTTAGGCAACCCCTGTGAAAGGGGTTGCGACCCACAGGTTGAGAACCGCTATCTCAGAGGGCTGGGTGCCATGGGGGAAGCGGTTCCTACATCAGCTCGGGGCAAGGCGCTAACCCGCACAGTGTTTGGTCACTCACTGGAGCTTTGATGAATACCTGTGCTTCCCGGGGAAGGAGGGGGTGGGGGACCCTGCTGCTCCTCCCCGTCACTCTCCCTGATGAAGCCGCACTGTCCTCCGACACTGGGCGGAAGAGAACACCCAGATCTGGGGGCGAGGGGGTGAGGGGGAGGGGGCGAAGGGGCGACTCAGTGAGACAAGCGCAAGTGCCCACACCTGTTGTTTCGCTTCTGTCTTTCCCGTGGCGGGCCCCCACTCCAGGGACACACAGAGGTGCCACCACAAGACAGGGTTGATTATTTTGATTTTTCTAAAAACAGTTTTATTGAGATATGATTCACACACCAGAAAGTTCACCTGTTTAAAGTACACGATTCAGTGGCTTTTCGTGTATTCACAGAGTTATGCAGCTGTCGTAAGCACATTTCAAACTTTTTCAAACATTTCCCAAAGACGCCCTGACCCATTAGCGTCAGTCCCATTCCCTCCTCCTCCTCCCAGCCCCTGGCTGACCTCTGGCTCCCCTTCTGTCTACGGACTTGGCTTTCCGGGTGAACCATAGACATGGAATCATACACTGTGCAGCTTTCCGTGACTGGCTTCTTTCACTGAGCGTGATGTGTTAGGGGTCCATCCGTGTTATAACGTGTGTCGGTGGTCCATCTCTTGAGGACTTTGTTTTAAACGTGGATCGGAAGGTCGTGGCCCCAGAACGTTTTCTCCTGCTGAGTGGGAAGCCCGGAAGGTCCCAAGGCCCGTCGGCCACTCTCCTCTGTCCCCTTCTCCCTCACAAGGGCCGCCTGGTGAAGGCTGTCGTAACTGGCTGGGGTGTTTGAAAACCAGTCTGTGGACCGAGGGGCCCAGAAGCCGCGTGTGCGATGGGCAGGAGAAGGCAGGATGAGCAGAAGCTGAGGCAGCTAGGAAAGGAGAGCATCTTGGCCAGAATAAGGGGCTCCATTTGCACCCTAGTTGGGGGAGGTTTCTTTTACCTCCTGCTTTCGCCGGGGGACCTGACAGGTTCAGCTTAGGAGTCATTTCTGCACCAGCAATGGTCTCCGTGATGAGGTGAGCAAGGGGTCCCCCAGGCCTGGGAGAAGAACATATTAGAGTTTATCCTTATCTCCACCTTTTCGATGGTATTTCCTGCACATGTTTCATAATGTACACACGTATAAGCATCTCATAATGTACATACACATTTGCACAGTGTTGCATGACTGTCGTTGTAGAATAATAAGCACATGTATATTGGAAAAGCATGTGCATACACATTGGGGGTACGGTTCTGAAACATTGGGGGACCTCTGTCCAAAGACATGTTTTTAAAAAGAACTCCTTACACATGACATGTTTTTCTTGTGGTTGCCATGAGGATGATACTCAGAAGAAGTTCATTTAGCCTGGCCGGTGTGGTTCAGTGGTTGAGCATCGACCTATGAACCCAGAGGTCACGGTTCAATTCCTAGTCAGGGCACATGCCCAGGTTGTAGGCTCAATCCCCAGCAGGGGGCATCCACGAGGCAGCCGATCAATGATTCTCTATATTGAAAAAAAAAAAAGAAAGTTCATTTATCCTTTCAAAGATGGTCCGGGCCTTCCACTGTGTTCCAGACACAGAGACCTGAACTCATTGCTCTTAGGGGTGTAGAAGCGACGCTTGGAAATACTTGTCAAGGCTTTACTTTTCTCGCTTCTTTGATGTAGCAGCACAGACAGCAGGCAGCTCCCGGGAGAAGTCCCTGCAATCCGGGACAACCAGCGTCTTCTCACCACGGGAATCCCTGGGTTGGCCGTGCCGGGTTCCCTCCATTCTTTTCACAAGCCCTTTGGGGTTACAAACTGACTGTCAGGGTCTGACCCCCTCCGTGTTCCTGAGGCCCCAACACGCCCGTGCTCCCCTGCAGGCTCCATGACGGTGGTGACAGTGAAGGCTGTGGCCGGGATGCTCGTCTTGTCCATCCAGGGGAACCTGCAGCTCGACTACCCCATCTTCTACGTGATGTTCGTGTGCATGGTGGCCACGGCCATCTATCAAGCCGCGTGAGTTGCATGTTCTTTTCCTCTGTGGCTCTTGCATTTTCTGGGCCTCATTACATTGTTTCTGAAGTCGCAGGGAAGGCAGAGCATTTGGATGCAGCCTCCGCCAGGGCTTGGCATCCGCTGTGGGGAGAGCGGGGGCTGCTAATTCACTTAGCTGTCCTGCGGACGGGGCTCTGTGGCTTAAAAGACAAAGCCTGGAGTGGATGTGTTTGGCCCTCTGCCTCAAACTGTGAGAAATGCATGCTCCCAGGCAGGCGTCCGTGTCAGGGACTCGAGCTGTGCCGTGCCCGCGAGGCACCCATTTGTCCGCTAGGTGAACAACACGAGGTTGTCATTTCCTGTCCTCAGGAAATCGCCCCCAAAGCTTCCCAAGTGGAAGAGCGAGGTGGTCGCTTCCCTCTCTACGCACAAGAATTAAGTCAAAAGCATCAGGGCTGAGGGCAGCCTGGGCCTTGTTTACATCTGAGCCTGGTGCCCCGCGTGGGCCTGGCAGGAGGCTGACCATGCTGTGTGGGCAGGAGGGTGAGCTGCGCGGGTTTCAGTGTGACGCGTGAGGCTGCTTCTCCAGCGGCCTGGCTCCCTGTCCACCGGCGTGGCCTTGACGGATTGTGGGAGTGACTAATGTCCAGGGTAAGCCAGCTCTACTCTCACCGATTCCACGTGAATTCATTTCATCCCACAGCACCCCATTCCGGCAGGTGATACAGTCAAGGCCGAGGTTAAAAGGCCAGGAAGTGGTGGAGCTGAGGTTTGAACCCAGGCACCCTGCTCCCTGCCCACAGCCCTTACCCCTCAGCTTCCCTAAGATGCAGATTCTCTGTCTGCAAATGGGAATAACAGTCCCTACCTGAGAGGATCACAGGAAGCTCTCACCACCTCCCCGAGGATAACGTCCCTTGCATATCAGCTCTGATGGTCAGTATTCCTATCCCTGTGTCCACTGTTTCTGTTCTTCATCCAACTGCAACGAGTCTGGTCCTCACCTCTGAGGCCCTGCCCAGTGCCCGGGCTCTGTGCCCAGCGCTCCAGGGGTTACAAGGACGGATCGGATGCCCCGCCCACCTCTGGGAGCTTCTCCCTCACCCAGTCAGCCAGATGCACCAAGGGCCTACTGTGTGCAGGCCCTTCCACACACACAGACAAGGAGCCACAGCCACTGTCCTCCAATTCACTGGGGGCAGCCCGGTAAACATGATGACTGTCGAGTGGGAAGTATGTTATGGTGTAAGCAGATGAATAACTAAAACAGTACACAGAGAACGGACAAAGAATAGATCCTAAAACAATGGCAGTTTTATCCTAGACAGGGAGGTTAGGAATCATTCCAATTTCCCCTCTTTCTTCTATAAACAGTGGTTAGCAAAAGTAGGTTTACAGTTGTGTGTATGGAAAAAAGACATGTAGGTTATGATTATAATATAAAAATAAACTGTCCCATACTCACAGTGATAAGCCTACTTTTGCCCACCCCTGTATATTACAGTGATCACATTATTTTTTAATTAAGAAGAAAATTTGTTTAAAAAAATAGTTAACAAGACAGAATGTCACAAGTGAATAGAGTTTCTTGGAGTGTTAACGCCACCAGGAATGGTTCTTGTTAGTGGGGTGGGGACTCGGGGGGCCCAGACATGAGGGAAGGGCATTTCCAATAACAAGAACCACGTGGTCGAAGGTGTGAGCGGGGAAGGCACGGCCCTCTTGGGGGACGGGGATGGGCCTCCGGTTATGAATCTGGGGAGGAAGAGGAGCAAAGCAGGGCCTCAGACCTAGAGACACACAGGCGGCTTCTTGACGAGCCCAGGGATGCATCATCTTCATATTTCAAACCGCTTTCACCAGCCTTTCCGACACCCCCACAGCCCACTGACCAGAGTGCTTTTGTATTGCAGGTTTTTAAGTCAAGCCTCACAGATGTACGACTCCTCTCTGATTGCTAGCGTGGGCTACATTCTGTCCACAACCATCGCCATCACAGCCGGTAAGTGTTGCCGGTTGCTAGGTTTCTGTCTCCTGCCTTAGCAGCAGGGATAGTACCCCAGTGTGGAGGGAGGGGGCTCCTCCTTGGTCCAAATGCCAATTCCATTGACTCATTCTGCCCACGGAAAAAGTGTAGGATTTAGCCCTGGCTGGGTGGCTCAGGTGGTTGGAGCATTGTCCCATACACATAAGGTTGCAGGTTCAATTCCTGGTCAGGGCACATACCTAGATTGTGGGTTCAATCCCCTATCAGAGTGAGTAGGCGAGGCAAGCATCCATGTTTCTTCTCTCTCTCTCTCTCTCTCTCTCTCTCTCTCTCTCTCTCTCTCTCTCTCTCTCTCTCCCTAAAATCAATAAAAGCATATCCTCTGATGAGATTTAAAAAAAGAAGAAGAAAATACAGGATTTAGAGCCAGAAAGACCAGCGTTTGCATCCCAGCATAGACACAGAGCTGTGTGGCTCTGGGAAAAATCACTTAACCTCTCTGTGCCTAAGTTCTACATTCATAAAATAGAAGTAACAGCACTTACCTCCTGAAATTGAAATATGTACAATCCAAACGCCCCCTACTTTGTAGAGTTTATGCAAGGCTTCTTTAACAATTTTTGCCATCAGCTAGCACCACAGCCTCCATTGGACAAGAAACCACAAATTTCTTCTATATACATTTTGGAAATTGTGAGTATATGAAGCATCTGCAACATAATAGGAACTCAATCAACGATGATGTTGAGATGATGATGATTATATTCTTCTTTTCTTCTACTCTACCCCTAATTTTTTTTTTTCTTTCTGTGGTGGCTTTAGAGGCTGCAAACATGTTAGAGGTTTTTTGTTTTTGTTTTTAATCCTCACCCAAGGAAGTGTTTTTATTAATTTGAGAGAGAGAGGATGGGGATGGGGAGAGAGAAACATCGATCGGTTGCCTCCTGTACGCACCCCAACAGGATATAACCTGCAACCTAGGTATATGCCCTGACCAAGAATTGAACCTGCAATCTTTTGGTACATGAGACAATGCTCCAACCAACTGGGTCACACTGGCCAGGGCAGAGTTTGTTTGTTTTTAAGTGGCAATAACAACTAAAATCTTCAGAGCCCTGACCGGTTTGGCTCAGTGGATAGAGCGTTGGCCTGTGGAGTGAAGAGTCCTAGGTTCGATTCCAGTCAAGGGCATGTACCTTGGTTGCGGGCACATCCCCAGTAGGGGGTGTGCAGAAAGCAGCTGATCAGTGTTTCTCATCAATGTTTCTAACTCTCTATCCCTCTCTTCCTCTCTGTAAAAAAAAACTCAATAAAATATATTTTTAGAAAAATCAATAAAATACATTTAAAAAAATAAAAATAATAAAATAAAATAATAAAACCTTCAGAGTTAAAAAAGGCCAGTAAGAACCAATGTGGCCTGGCTCAGTGATTGAGCATTGACCCATGAACCAAGGGTTCATGGGTTTGATTTCCGGTCAGGGCACATTCCCGGGTTGTGGGCTCAATCCCAGTGTGGGGCGTGCAGGAGGCGGCTGATCAATGATCCTCTCTCATCGTTGATGTTTCCATCTCTCCTTCTCCCTTCCTCTCTGAAATCAATAAAAAAAAAAAAAAAAACTTTTAATATGTTTAAAACAAAAAAAGAAAGATAGGGAAGAGGAGCATGTGAAAACTGGTAAATACGGTCTGTAGCTTAGTTCCTAGTTCCTGGTATTGTTTCATTGAAGGGAGCTGGGGGGGGGGTGGGGTACATGGAAACCTTGCACTATTTTTGTGGGTCTAGTATTGTCTCAAAATACAAAGTTAAAAAATGATGGAGATAAGAGGGGCATCGAAACGGGGAAAAGAAGACAATCTGTTCCCTGGAGTGGCTTTAATTCGGTTCTCCTAATATTTTACTAGGTGCGGTCACCATCTGTTTTGATCGCTTTGGTTTCCTACAGGGAAGACAGCTTAGCCAGATCCCAGACAGACTGGCAATTTGTGATCTGAAAGCAGCTCACCCGCATTTTGCGTTGTTTGCTGCAGGCGCAGTGTTTTACCTGGACTTCATCGGGGAGGACGCGCTGCACATCTGCATGTTTGCACTGGGGTGAGTCCCGGCCTCCTCTCTGGCCCCAGGGCCTTGGGTGTACAGCTCCAGGCAGGTCCCCTCCCTCCCATTATGGCTTCAGCCCCTTGGGCATTCCCTGAGGGCTGGGCATTCCCTGAGGGCTGGGCATTCCCTGAGGGCTGGGCATTCCCTGAGGGCCGGGCATTCCCTGAGGGCTGGGCATTCCCTGAGGGCTGGGCAATCCCTGAGGGCTGGGCATTCCCTGAGGCCGGGCAATCCCTGAGGGCTGGGCATTCCCTGAGGCTGGGCATTCCCTGAGGGCTGGGCATTCCCTGAGGGCCGGAGCGGCAGGGACTGGCGCTCTCTCCCCAGAGGTGAGCACTTTCCTCCCTGAGGGCTTCATTTCCTCTCCTTTCTTCTCTGTTGGGCTTTCATCTCCCTATCATTTCTAAAAACCACATTTTAACACATGAAAGGCCTGGCAACCTGACCTCAGATCAAAGAAATACATATTGAAGCTACATGAGACGCCATCATTTTGCAAAAATTAATAGGATTGATAATATTTCACGTTGGCCAGAGGATGAGGAGACTGTGGGAAGCTCTTTAATGTGGGAGAGGACAATTTGGCCGTATCAATAAAAATTTTAAATGAGCATATTTTTGATGTAGCATTTCATTTCTAATTTATTTTGGGAAAATAATTGAAATGGGACACAAAAACACATTAATTTTAAAATCAATGGTGTAAGCAAATAATTGGAAGCAACCTAAATGCCCAGCAGTAGAAACAGATTAAATTATAATATATTCATGTAATAAAGTACCATGGTGCCATTTTGAAAAATTGAGGTCAGTCTATAGGTACTGACATAGAACCATGTCTAGGATACATTAGATGAAAAAAGTTATTTTTTTTTTTTAATGTATAGTCTAGTCCAGTGATGGTGAACCTTTTGAGCTCGGCGTGTCAGCATTTTGAAAAACCCTAACTTAACTCTGGTGCCGTGTCACATATAGAAATTTTTTGATATTTGCAACCATAATAAAACAAAGATTTATATTTTTTTATATTTATTTTATATATTTAAATGCCATTTAACAAAGAAAAATCAACCAAAAAAATGAGTTCGCGTGTCACCTCTGACACGCGTGTCATAGGTTTGCCATCACTGGTCTAGTCTAAGATCCCACAGTTCTACCTCTAGATATATTCCTTAAAGAAATTAGTACATATATTGACAAAAAAATGACTTATACATGAATATTTACAGTAGGTTTATTCATAATATGCTCAAATTGGATATAATCTAAATGTCTGTCAATAGGAGAGTGGAAAACAAATTGTAGTATATTCAGATAATGGGTTCAACACAACAATCTTATCTAATAAAAGAGTAATATGCAAATTAACCATCACTCTGACACAAAGATGGCGGTGCCCAGTCCTCTCAGCCCCACTGGAGTCCTCCAGTTCTGGGGGGTGGCCGCTGAGAGTAGGGCCTGCTTGGCCATCACCGCGGTGACCCGGGAGCGGCCAAGCGGGCCCTGCAGACAGCAGAGAACCACGGGGAGCAGGCCTAAGCCGACAGTAGGACATCCCCTGAGAGCTCCTGGATTGGAGAGGGTGCAGGTCGGGCTGAGGGACGCCCCGCTCTGCCCTTCATGCACGAATTTTGTGCACTGGGCCTCTAGTCCTGTATAATAAAAGGCTAATATGCAAATTGACCGAACCATAGAAGGACTGGTCACTATAATGGCACTGACCACCAGGGGGCAGACGCTTAATGCAGGAGCTTCCTCCTGGTGGTCAGTGCACCAGAAGCTGGGCTAATGGCTGGCGAGAGCAGTGGTGGTGAGGGGGAGCCTCTCCCACCTCCCCGGCAGTGCTAAGGATGCCCACAGGGATCAGGCCTAAGCCGTCAGTCGGACATCCCCTGAGGGCTCCCAGACTGCGAAAGGGCACAGGCCAGGCTGAGCAGACCCCACCCCACCCCCACCCACCCCAGTGCACAAATTTTGTGCACTGGCCTCTAGTTAAAAATAATGAACTAAGACACAGACACACAATAAAGTGGATGAATCTTAAAAACATTTACTGGCTGAAAGAAGCTAGCCATAAAAAGAGTCATACCCACTATGAGGCAACTTCCCAGAAGTTCATAAACAGGCAGATCGAATGTGTGATGACAGAAGTCACAATGGTGGTTTCCTCTGGGAGGGTTGCATGACTTGGGAAGAGGTCAGGGACACTTTCTGGAGTTGGGGGCGGGGGGTGGGGGCTGGAAATGCCTTCTCTGCTGACCTGGTGGCGATCACACGTGTGTGTACACAGATTAAATGGTGGACCTCTGTACTTAGGGTTTGTGCGCTTCACTGCATGAAAATCATTCCTCCGTTTTTATTTTATATATTTTTAACAAACATGTTTTTCTTGACTTCAGAGAGAAGGGAGAGGGAGAGAGCGATAGAAACATCAGTGATGAGAATCATGGATCAGTTGCCTCCTGCACGCCCCCTACTGAGGATCAAGCCCACAACCCAGGCATGTGCCTTGACTGGGATCCAACCATGACCTCCTGGTTCATGGGTCGATGCTCAACCACTGAGCCACACCAGCCAGGCCATACCTCCGTTTTTAGAAAGTGTGCTTGTTTATCCAGGCTCCAGGGAAAAGGAAAAAAACAAAGAATTGCTCTGGAGGAATATGCACCTGCCTGAGGGAGTGGGGCTGGGAGAGTACAAGGACTTCCCGATTTTTACTTTCTCTACTCCTGTATTGATTACATTTCGGCTTTAGAGAACATTTTAAATGAAAACAAATACGCTTAAAGGCAAGGTTCTGAGAGCCAGGCTCAGTGGAAGTAAAGGACTGTGAGAGTTTTGCCTGGGCGAGTCTAATTTATCCTGATGAAGGCTTGTGCAGAGTGTAGGGCGCGTGGAGCTATTATCCATCGCACGTCTGCTCCCCGCTGATCTCAGGCCCAGCAGCCTCTCAGGGCTGCTCTGCAGTGAACACCCACCTCCGCAGCCTGCAGCCTGCAGCCTTCTTTCTCCCTGTGTTCCATTGCCTGGGTTTGAAAGGATCCCTCCCAGCCTCCCTCTGGCCTTATTTCTCTTCCACCCTTATCTCTCTGTCCCTCAGGTGCCTCATCGCGTTCTTGGGCGTCTTCTTAATCACACGGAACAGGAAGAAGGCCATTCCATTTGAGCCCTATATCTCCATGGATGCCATGCCAGGTAACGTTAAAATCCCGTGTCTCCAGCTGGCCTGCTCATCCATATAGAATGACTGCTACTTCCTGTTTAAGAAGAAGACAGCCTGCGGCTGGGCTTGGTACAGGGGACGTGTGCTGTGCCATTAATGGTGTGATTGTCTTTCTTTTCTTTTTTCTTTTAGTCTCAGTGTGCAAAAGAGGAGGCCATGGCTGAGGAGCCTCAGTTGGTTTTGAGCACATCTTGCCAGTTCCCATGTCTATTTTGGGATCTTTTAAAGACAATCCTGATTCATGCTGGATATAATTAATTATGATCTGCAGCATCAGGCTTCATGCCTGCAAAAGGAAAAACCCATGTATCTAGTTGGAATGGAGTGATCAGAGAGGGCAAGGAAAGTAGAATGAATGAAAAAAAAAGAAAGCAAATAGGATGAATGAAATTCAGATACTAAAACCTCACTCCTTAGACCACAAAGGAGTGGATTGCTCCGGAAAACCTACTTTCCCAGGGACCTAAGGGTTCACGCTGAGAAGCACAAGCTCGAACGTCTTTAAGGCCTAACAGTAACACCAACGCGTGAATCAGCAAAGTATTGCACAAAAGGGAGTGGGTGGCCTGTGGAAACTGGAGAGTCTCTGTCCAGCCTAAAGGGATCTCGGTTGGAAAAGTTAGGACGGTGGGCCAGCCCCATCCACATCTGCTGACCTACAGTCTGTGAGTTGCCAGTGAACACTAGCTGTCACTCTTTAACTCGCAATTTTTATTTTCAATCTATTAGATAGAACTCTCCCCCACGCTTCCTTAATGACAGTCTAATGAACAAAAGGTGATCACATTGATAGCATAGAGTGCTGCTTCGTACAGAACTCGGTGATGGAGGTGTGTTCTCAGGGCTGACTGAGGTGCCCCTCCCTCAATGACCCCAGGGTGTGTGTGTCTACTGGTGACATTATCTCCCCGCCTCCTGCCATAAAGCCGTTGTCTTGTCATTCTCGCCGGTACCAGCCCGCAATTCCTGCTGTTACCGGCATAGCAACTCCGCGTCAGTGTTCTCATTGGACCCAGCGTGTTTGAATTGTGTATGAAATTCAAATAAGTAAGCTCTGAGTTGGGGCCTTCAGGCTTCGCCGAGGCGTTAAGTGCATGAGCTTTAGTGCATGGACTTTGTAAACCTCTAACCTGGCTGCTCAGATGCCTTTTTTGCTTACTTCCTTGTTCTCGGCTGTGTTCCGGATAGATGAGATGAGGGCGCTGGATAGCTGAATCCCAGATAGGTGAGGTGTCAACCCTGTGTGTGTGCAAGTATGTGTCCGTGTCTGTGTGTTGGTGTGTTGACAAACTGTGTATGTGTATATACCTGTATGCGTATTCGTATATGCTCATATACAGATGCGTTTTGGGGTCGAAAATAGAAGGTGACCGAAGGTGACCCTAAAGATCAACATTCTGTGGCCTGTCTGTGGGTGTGGCTCTTGCTTCCGCCTTGTACACTGTGACCAGGGGGAAGTAGGTGTTGAGGAAAGGAGGCCCCACCCTATGGCTGTGGCAGGCCACACACTTCTGAGTAGACAGGTGTTCTGCTCTATAAAGAGCTTGGGCTTAGAGTTCCGATGATCTGGATTCAAATCCCAGCTCTACCCCCTACCCGCTCTGCGGCCTTGGCCTCTGACCCTCACCTGTGCACTGGGACTCCTTTCAGGGTCGTGGGATAACATGTCCAAGGCCCCCGTGCACAGCGTCTGGGACATGGTAGATGCCTGGTTACATTTGGTTCCACTTCCCTTTTGCTTTAAAAAAAAAAAGCTGTGAAAATTTTGAGCACGTGTTTGACCTGGTACCGGGTAGAACTTGAAGAATAAAACTGCTTAAACAGAGTGGCTTTTCGGGCTATTTGGTTTCCCTGGTCAGCATTTGGACCTTGCTTTCGGTCTGCCTAGACTGTGGTCTGCACAACAGACTAGCTACTGTTGAGGAGGCATTAAAATCCCCAAGCATCACTACCTGCCACAACCTGGGGAAGCTTTAGGCAATTCTAGCCCCGGAAAGGCATGTAGAGAATGAGAGAGAGAAAAGCAGCCCCTGCTAGGTGGGAGCTGGGCCTCGGGGCTCCTGGCTGAACACAAAGGGCTTCACAGAACCCACCTCAGACAGGCACCTGTGACCCTGACGGATCAGGGCACAAACAGGGCCACTCCAGAATCATGCCCGAACCAGACGACACGGGAACGTTGTTCAAACCACAGAAAGCAGCAACCATCCCTCTCTCATGAGTGACTGCCGCTCTTTACCAATCACAGCTTTAGCCTTAGTCTGGTCTCTCCTTCTGGATAGGAATCACTAAGATCCTCGATGATAGAATTATCCCCACTTCCTGGCAGCATCTAATCCAAAGCAAAGTCCTGCTTCCCTAAACCCTCCCCAATCACCCAACACACACCCAAATAACAAGTCCTGTCTAATGTAACGCCTTCTTCCTTACACACCCCCGTTCCCCGTGCTGTCCACCTCCCTCATTGCAATGGGCCGGTAAAGCCAGATTCGTTAGACTCGGGGTGTGGGAACAAGGGCCTTCCACGAACTGGGTCTTGCCAGCCCCTCTGTCGAGTGGATAAGAGCACGGGCTTTGGTGTCAGACGCCAGCTCCGTCTCTCATTAGCTGTGTGACCTTGAGCAAGTTACTTCCCCTCTCTGATCTGTCTTGTCCTGAAAACGGGGAGAGGAGCGTCTCCTTGTCTTGGGATTTTTGGAGATTACGTGCAGGTGTGTAGGGTGGCCCACACAGCATTCCACTTAAGAGTATGGGCTTCGGAGTCTAAACCCCCTGAGCGTGAATCCTGTTGCCACTTAACAGCTCTGTGGCCTCCAACTGCCTCATTTTCCTTATTGGTAGGTGCAAGGATAGAACGAGATAAAACTTTATAACCGTTTAAAAACAGTGTCTGCCCCCAGCTAACCATTCAGAACACGTAGGTATTATCATTATTGCTGTTGTTACTATTACTATTTAAAGCACTTAGCGCAGTGTCTAAGGCCTATTAAGCCGTCGGTGTCGCCGTTATTATCATCATTGCGCTTCTATAGACATCACTTTGCATTCAGGGTCTTATGACTCAGCGTGGGAGCAAGAGAATTGGAAGGGTCTTAACTCCCTACAAGGTAAGAGTTGGTCTCAGAAAAGACCAGGTCCCACCTGACTAGGGAGAGGGGGGGTTGTAGAATAAAGTTAAAGGAATTCATGGCTAAAGTCTTAGCCCTCAGATGTAAGTAGAAATGCGACATCAGTGTGCCCAGAAGTAGTAAGATAAATCACACCTTCCCCTACACGTGGATCGGGATGTTAATGTTTGGGCCAGAATTCTCCCTCTGAGCATCATGATGCGTCTGTCACTATGACGCGTCCGTGACACAAAACTTACCTCCTCTGTCAACAGTCTAATGAGGTTTCCTGGGTCCTAATTTCATCCAGCAGAAAAGTGATGGCATCTACCATGTCCAGAGCACAGCTGTGGTCCCATGCCCTTCGTGGCCCAAACAGATATTCCCACCTCATTCTAGGGCCAACCCAGGGTTTCTCCTGACAGTGGCTGGTCTGTGTGCCTATTTCCTGAAGATGCACCCCTTCTTGCTTAGCAACCGTAATGTTTCTAGTATATATTTGTGGGTGTCCTTTTTTCGATCTAAAGCATTCAGGAAATTGGCAATACACACGATTAGCCCTCGAGCACTCTAGTTATTCTGTGGTGGGACCGCGGCAGGCACAGCCTCCTTCGGCCCCCTCCCCACATAATGATTGGGGGGAAATGGGTTTCATTTCAGGGATGCAGAACATGCATGACAAGGGGATGGTAGTCCAGCCCGACCTCAAAGCTTCCTTTTCCTACGGGGCCCTGGAAAACAATGACAACATTTCTGAGATCTATGCTCCGGCCACGCTGCCCGTCATGCAGGAAGAACACAGCTCCCGGAGCGCCCCCGGCGTCCCCTACCGAGTCCTGGAGCACACCAAGAAGGAGTGAGCCCACCCCAAGGAGACTCCCCTCCCCTCCACTTGCAACCGCGCAAGCCGTGCCCACGGCGGTTCAACTCTTCACTCTAAATCTCGCCTTTCAAGTTGTATTCTTTTTTAAAAAGCCGGGAACTGTATGGAGGGGGATCTTGAAAGGGCTTTGTCTCCGGCAGAGGTGATGTTTATCGTGGTCTTGGACATTTCCGATGTTGGGGGGAAGGGGGGAGGACGAAAGCAGTGTTCCCGATGGGTGGTCGGGCATCGGCCTCTGCCCGGTGAGTCCAGCGGGTTTAGAGGGCCTTGCCCTCCTCGCCCTTGGCAACTGGGCTTCCCCAGTCAGGGACCAAAGCTCGCCACATGCTTCAGCGCTCAAGCCAGGCCGAGATTCCGCTCGCCCTCTCCAGACCCCGCGCGAGGCTGGAGCCCTCTCCGTCCCGCCTTCCCCCGCCTCACGTGCAGGCCTGCTGGCTACCCTTTCACGTGTGATTCCATGTTTGCAGTAACGTTGGTGTCGACGTCACATGGCTGGTGGGTCAGCCTGTCGTCTGCCTGTAGGAAATGCATTTCTGCCTTCCCATTGCCTGTGCCCTCCCAGGGAAATGTGCTTGGCTTGTTTACAGTGGATCCACTCGGGAAACTAATTTGGTTTTGGTTCTGTGAACTACTTGATTGCTTCCCCCCACTCCCCTCCCCCCGCCACCAGAGGTACTGGGAAGTTAAGAGAAGACGGGGGAGAATTAGGACAGGGGCAGAGTGATGGCACGGCAGCCCATAACGGGGGAAGAATCCCTCTCCACCTTACAAAAGGCGATGGCCTCGCTTCTAAAAGGGTAGACAGGCAATCTGGCTGCTTTACCGTATTCTCCTGCCCACCAGTGCCCTCTGGTAAGATGGGGGGCGGGGGTGCTCATTTCAGAGAGAGCATCGCTCCCCTCCCCTCCATTCTCATTATACACCGACACACCAAGGCTGAGTTGTTGGTTCCTTTTCCCTGCTTGGTCCTCACCCCCAGGCACATGTCTGGGAGGCACACACATCCTCAGACATGGAGCCGCAGCCCCCTCTTGGCTGCGTTCATACCTTCTTCCTCTAGACTGTATTTTCGAGAATGGCAGGAAAAGGTTTGCAAATCTTAAGGACCCCCTAGGGAGTTTTTTGAAAATGCAAATTCCTACACCCCAACCCCAGGTACTCTGACGAAGTGGGACTGGGGTGGAGCCCCCGCGTCTGCATGTTTAACTCGCAGCCCGGGTGGTTCTGGTGCAGGTAGCCCAAGGATCCACACCTTGACAGCCTAGTCATTGAGAGAGACGTCTGCTTTAAACCCCCAGGGGCCGACACGCTACTGGGAAGCTGGAACTGCCGTTCCTTCTTTCCTCCCTGGGGCCCATTTGGCAGGTCACATATCCCCATAGGATCAGGGCCTCTCCCCACTCATTGATGACGGCTTAGAGCTACACTTCCTGCTTCGCTCGCAGCCTTCAACTCACAGGCAGGATGCCAGTGTTACCAGACCAGTGTTGGTAGCTCATTAACCTTTACGGATTGTGCTTCTTACTGATTTAGTTCCTTGACTTCAAAAAAACTGTCTCAGTTGCCTGTGGTAACCGTGTCTGTATTGTATCTTAACCACTTCTGTATTGTGTCTCACGTGCCTAAGAGGGCAGCCGACAGTGAATGGCCTTTTAACCTTTAGGGTAGGTGTCAGCTCAATGCAACGATGAGATTTACGAGGCATTTACTATTTTTTGAGCATTTGGATGGTGAGGGCAAAAAGAGTAAAGAGTGGTTCCTGCCCTCCAGGCCAGCAGGGGGAGACACAAACACCCAGAAACTGGCAGGGCAGGCCAGGTGCAATGTGGGGGTCACAGAAAATGTCAGTTTGGGGGGTCCTGCTAATGGTCAGGCCCTGAGCCTAGAATGGGGTATTCAAAATGGAGGTGCTTTGGGCCCCACTCACTGATGATTGGCAAATCTACCTAAGGTTTGGACAAAGCATGGAAAGTCCAGTGATCATCCCCACCCCCACCTCCCAGGCAGAGGAGCCGGTGTTTGCAAAGGCACAGAAATGGGGAGGAGGGGTCACCAGGGGAGCCAGGGAGGGTGGTGGGAGATGAGCCTGGAGCAATAAGCAGTGGAAGCCAATCAGAGGGCCTTGAACGCCTGGCGGAGGAGCTTAAAGTTATCACAGCAGGCCTGGTCGTCATCGATGGTTCATGAGGAAGAGAATAGCGGGGTGGCACTGACTGGAAAGGAGGCCTTATACGTATGGAGGAAGGATCCAGGAGATAACAGATGTCCCTTTTCAAGGTCAAGCTGCAGTCCTACACGAACAGAACACAAATGGAGAATTAAAATGAGGTCTCGCTGCTATTCAAGGGAGGGGGACATCGGCTTTCCACTCGCATCCCTGAATCTTTATTTGTTCTCAAGGCTCTGTTACCCCCAAGCCCTCCTGAATGCTCCAGGCACATTAAATATCACGCCTCTCTCTCCTTTCTAGCAGCCACGAAGCTACCAAACTAGGGTTTAAACTTTCAGTCGTTCTGTGGTCTTCCTCCCCCCCCACCCCACCCCCCACCCCAGGGTCCCCTCGTCTAGAGGCTGGGATTCTGGTTTTCCTGATCGGTTTTGACATACGGTCAGCGCCCCCTTCCCTTGACCCCTCCCATGAAGCGCCAGGTCTGACCATCCCATCCCATGAAGCTTGAGATGCCGCAGGGGTTTGCAGTGTGGAATTGGACGCTGGGTAGGGAAGGTTGGACTGACATCTCCATTATTTTTCTGGTGGAAACCAGCCAGCTTGATGGTGCTGTGTGGACACAAGTCATCCGTCAGGGTGGTGGTGTGGAACCTCCCTGCAGCCTTGTGGATTCTAAATCTGGTCCAACACTGGCTGATAAGCAAAAAGAACTGTGTGTTTCTCTGAGAAGCTATGGAAATGAAGTCACCTTAGAATATATTCTATGTGGATGCTTATATTTTGTTAACTCCTTGACTAATATGGCATGTCTTATTTTTCAAAAAATGTGTGTGCTAGGTGCAAAGAAAAGTATAAAGTGGTATTTAATTTTAAAACAATCCATGTGATGTCTGTTGAGTTTGCGTCTTATATTTGGCTAGTTTTTTCTAGAGCAGTGCTGTCCAGTAGAACTTTTATATATATTTTACCACATCTTTTTAAAAAAGAAGCCCAGTACCCTACAGCTATCCCTTCCTATACCCCCACCTCTCCCTCCCAGCCTCTGGTAACCACTAATCTACTTTCTGTCTCTATAGATTTCCCTACTTTGGATTTTCATATGAATGGAATCGGATATGTGGACTTGTGTGCCTGGCTTCTTCACCTCGCATAATGTTTTCACAGCTCATCCAAGCTGTAGCATGTATCCGTACTTGGTTCATTTTTATGGCTGAATATCCTCTTATCTTTTAAATTTTAATAATTGCAACTTCTTCCCTTGGTTCCTTTCCTTCTGGGGATGGTAGCTGCTTTCTGCAAGTGCTACTCCATAATCCCTCAGAGTTCTTTTTACCTATTCAGTTACTAGTCAATAACTTCATACGTATTTAGGTAACAATTATTTATATTAAATTCTTTTTTAAAAATATTTTTTATTCATTTCAGAGAGGAAAGGAGAGGGAGAGAATTAGAAACATCCATGATGAGAGAGAATCATTGATCAGCTGCCTCCTGCACGCCCCACACTGGGGATCGAGCCCACGACCTGGGCATGTGCCCTGACAGGGAATTGAACCATAACTTCCTGGCTCATAGGTCCATGCTCAACCACTGAGCCATCCCAGTTGGGCTTAATTTTTTTTTTCTTAATTTAAATTTTTTTTTTTTTTCAGGGAGAGGAAGAAAGAGATAGAAACATCAATGATGAGAATCATTGGTGGGCTTGGGGATCAAGCCTGCAACCCAGGCATGTGCCCTGAGTGGGTTGACCTGTGACCTCCTGGTTCATGGGATAATGCTCAACCACTGAGCCACACCAGCTGGGCTTATATTAAATTCTTCCTGTTCAAATCACCAGTCTCCGAAAGGCTGTCGGTTTGACTCCTGTCTCCTGATAGTCAAGAAAAATCAAAATAATTTTAACCCCGGGGCTATTCATGCAGGTCCCATTTTTAATGTTCCATTTTCTCCTAGGCTCTCTCTGCACCCCATCCTTTCTGATTGGTCATTTGGATCTTATTCTCAACCCATCTGCCACTCAAATTAATCAGGAAATAGTATCTCCTCACAAATTCAAGGATTGCACTGTTTAAAGAACAGCTCCTTCCAGGCTGTGTAGCATTCCATTGCTTGGATATACCATCATTTGTTTATCCATTCTTCTTTTCTTTCTATAGTTTATTGATTTATAGAGGGAAGGAAAGAAGAGGGAGACAGAGAAACATCAGTGTGAGAGTGTAACATCACTCAGTTGCCTCCTGCATGCCCCCTACTCAGGGATCGAGCCTGAAACCCGGGCATGTGCCCTGACCAGGAATCAAACCGCAGCCTTTCAATGCACAGGATGATGCCCAACCAACTGAGCCACACTGGCCAGGGCTATCCATTCTTCTTTTGATGGACACGTGGGATATTTCCAGTTTGGGGACAGCATGAATAAAAAGCATTCTTTTCGGGGGGAGGGATGGACATTTGCTTAAATTTCCCTTGGGTGTATATCTAGGAGTAGAATTTCTGGGTCATAGGATAGGTGTACATTTAGCTCGATAACCGGGCAAACAGTTTCCAAAACCATTGACATTCCACCAGCAACGCATGAATGTGAGATGGCGATCTGTCATCACTTCTCTTACTTCCCTAGCACAAATCTAATTTAGCGATTTTAAAGTACTGACTTTTAAATCGACTCAGGAGTGACAAAATCTGAAATGAAATCGCCTACCTGGAAATTCTCCTGAAAGGCCCGAGGTGAGTCCCTTGAGATCTGCAGCAGCATCTGACAGGCTCGATTGGGTTTTCCAGGGCAGCAGAACACTTGTCAACCTCGGCACAGCTTTCAAGTGGATCGAGCCACAAAGGATCAATTTCTCTTTTTTTTTCTCTCTCTCTCTCTCTGCCTGAAACTCAAAACTCACAGTGATGGGAAGGAGCGGGAAGGCGGGTTAGAAATGTGAAACGGTGTGAAGTGCATTCATCACAAGCATTTATCACACATTGTGTGCCCAGCACCTTGCTGAACACAATGGTGAAAGGAAAGATGTGGAAGATTCCGTTCTTACTCTCGAGTGTCTCAGAACCGAGTTGATAAGACACAAAACGGAAACTCTTCCGCTGCCCACCACGTAAAGGCTGCTGCTGTTCTGGGTTCTGCACTTTGCCCTTTTGTGTTCTATTCCACATGCTCTTCCTGGGGCATCTCCTCTGAGCCCATGATTCCAACTACCCACCACCCTCCCTCCACAATCACTGCGCCTGGACTGAGCTCACGCCCAGGCTCCAGACCTATGTTTTCCAACTACTTCCTCAACGCTTCCCTAATGCTCACAACTTACATGTAACGCACCAGTACATTTTGTTAACTTTGCCCTTACAATATAGCCGGAATCATACTATTTTCACCACCTCCTCCCCTATTACTGTTGTCCACGCCACTGTCATCTCTGGTCTGCATTACAATAGTTGCGCTACTGTAATAATGTAAGGCTATCTTATTGCGATTGCCTGCTCTTTGTCCCTTCCCTTCCTTTTGGTAATAGAAACTTGAGTTACATTTTTAAAAATATATTTGTATTGATTTCAGAGAGGAAGGGAGAGGGAGAGAGAGAGAGAAACATCAATGATGAGAGAGAATCATCGATCAGCTGCCTCTTGCACGCCCGTTCACCCCCCCCCCCCGCCCCCACACCAAACCAGGGATTGAGCCTGCAACCCGGGCATGTGCCCTGACTGGGAATTGAACCGTGACTTCCTGGTCCATGGATTGATGCTCAACCACTGAGCCACACCGGCTGGACCGAAACTTGAATTGCTTTTGATGAATGTAACCGTCAGGGTTCCAGCAGAAGGTTAATTTGAGGGGAGATTGGTAAAGGTTACTTACAAATGTGTGGGCGAGGTTGAGGGAAACAAGAAGTAATGATGGTATGATACCCTGAGCTTCCAACAGAGAAGAGCCATTACCACCTCTAGGCCAAGAGAAGGGAGACTCTATCGGAACGAGGAGAGAGATCTATATGAAAAGAATCAGATGACAGAGGCCTCAGTAGATGTACGTAGCTTACCTGCAGTGACCTAGAAGGGAAGGGTATGAAATAATGCCCTACTTCATCCTCCTCCAACCCTCTGATCTCCTCCCAATATCTTCTACTGGATAAATTTGACTGTAAGCCAGAGACACCCATTAAAGCCAGCCATGCGGATCGGCTTCCTGAGGCACAAATCAGAAAAGAAAATGGTAGAAGGTAGATCTGAGGGGAAGAAAATACCTCGCACAGGAAGCCACTTCTACCCAGTGTTCAGTCCACGAGATTAAGAGCTGCTGATCTCAGCCCCAGAGCTAAGTACACGAGCCAGGCCTGAGTTGTGAGAATATTCCACATCCCTTTTCAAGGGAGTGGTTTAGTGATGTAAAGTAACCAAGTTAGACCAACAAGAAGTAGTCCTGCGACTTGTGTTGACAGCATGGAGGAAAAGAAACTCTCTTTCTGCTGGTAAGAATGTGATTGGAAGTTGTAAGCAGCTATTCTGCCAACTCATTGGGAAAGGCAGCTTGAGAATGAAAAGTCTACAAGAAGAAAACAGTCGGGAAGTGGAGAACAAAGACTTAAACTGATGTCACAGTTTAAGCACCTGGAGCCAGCCATGCCCGAAGTCCATGACTTTTCTGTTATATGAGTCAATGAATCCCATCATTGCTTAACGCAGTTTGAGTGGTATATCACATGCAAAAATAAATAAAACAACAAAAAAACTTGAACAATATTTATTACCAAAGAACAACACAAAGGTTTACTTATATGTCCAAATAAGCTGTTATTTCTATGGAATGCCTTTTCCATATACTCCACCTAGAAAACTCCTACTCAAATAGCCTCTTTTTTGGTTGGTTGGTTGGTTTTTCATTAATCCTCACCCGAGGATATTTTTCTATTGATTCCCCCCCCCCCCCCGCCCTTAGGGAGAGTGGAAGAGAGAGGGAAAGACAGAGACAGAGAAACATTGATGTGATAGAAACACATTGATTGGTTGCCTCCTTCCAACCAGAGCCCAGGCTGGCAACCGAGGTATATGCCCTTGGCCGGAATTGAACCAGGGACCCTTCAGTCTGCAGGCCGATGCTTTATCCACGAGCCAAATCAGGTAGGGCTCAAACAGCCTCTTAACTGCAGAGCCTTCCCTTAATTTTCTAGGTAGAATCGCTCACTTCTTCCTCTGCTTTGTTAGCACTTTACAAACGCCTTTGTGAGTGCATGTATACAATTGTTTCGCAAGCATCTATTTATTTACCTGTCTCTCCTAGCTGTGAGCCCCTGAAGGGGTAGGTTTGTGTGGCTTCACCGTTGGAAGCACAGGGCCTAACCCCTCAGGGAAACTCTGAGTTAAGGCTAAACCAGTCTTTATATTGTGGGATTTCTCAGAGCCATTTCTGTTAATGTGCATTATGGATCCTCAGTCAGGGATACAGAATGCTGCAGTTTCCACTCATTTGACCGAAAAACTCAGTTTTCGCCAAAGTTGCTGTGTTAGAGGAATTTAGAGAAGAAAAATTACTGCGGTTCTTAGGGTGACCTTAACGAAAGAAGTGACTTTCAATAAATATCTGTTAAGTAAATGAAAGAGAAGAACTTGGTTAGGTGAAGGTGGGGAACAGCAGAAACAACAGAAAGAATGAGCAGGGTGGGAGGGACTTGGGGGGCAATCCTTGGACATAAGTCTCTGATGGTACAGGATCATGACCCAGGCGCTGAGTGCCTGACAACACTGCCTCCTTGATTTTGACCTTCACTTTGACTCTGAGGGGGTTATTGGGGGGTGGGGGGGGCAGTGATCAGGCTGATTTCCCTCCAATTGCACATCCTTAAGACAAATTCCTATCCTGTTCTGTGCCTCTCTGTTTCCCTCTCTGTGGACTAAGGGAAGAGACACAGACTCTCTCCCAAACTTGGTCCAGATGTCTCATAAAACAAACACACACAATTGTGCCCAGCTGGTGTGGCTCAGTGGTTGAACCGCGCCCTATGAAACAGGACGTCATGGTTCAGAGCACATGCCTGGGTTGCAGGCTCGATTGGAGGGGTGGGGAGGGGGGGAGCGAGCAGGAGGCAGCCAATCCATGATTCTCTCTTATCATTGATGTTTCTATCACTCTCCCTCTCCCTTCCTCTCTGAAATCAATAACAATATATTAAAAAATAAGATAATCATAAAGCTATCTATCAAAGGAAGCCCCAGTCCTACCACTGTAACTTTGGACAACTCATTGAACAGCTAAGGCCCTTGCTCTACTAGTATTTGTAAAATACGTGTAATTATGCTCCACTGTCTCCCAGGGCTTCTGAGAGAATCCAGCAAGACTCTGCACGGAAAGTGTGTTTGTAAAGAAGGAAAGAAACGACCTAAAAATCTAAGCATTATGAATATTGTGCATAGGGTGCAGAGGGGAGCGGTGGAGGGGCAGGAGGGGGCGGCAGTGCCCCGCGTGGCTGGGAGCCGCGGATGAGCAGCTGCACACCCAAGTGCTACCTATCGCCCAGCTGCCTCCCAGCAGCCTCTCGCGGGCCGTGACGCACAGGGGAGCCCTCGCACCTATAAAATGAGGACAATGTGCGGTCCGCTGCTTTCCGGGAGGTCAAACGAGGCAGAGCAGGCGGCGCACCGTGCGTAGTAGCGGGCCCTGGTAATCGCTCCCGATATGCCCACTGTTCTCGGGACCGACATGGGGCTAAGCGGGCGGAGGAGACCGGCCTCTTCTGGCCGCGGTGGGCGGCCGCTCAGGGTCCCGGGGTCCCTCGCGCCCCCGCCCCGCGTGACCGCCCGAACCCCCACGAGTGCCCGCCCGCAACCAGAAAACCAGCGGCGCCGGCCCAGTGCGCGCGCGCCCCGCCCCACGGCCGCGCGCCAGGGCGGGGCCGCTTCCTGCCGGCGGCCGGGCCCCGCGCACCCTCGGGCCGCCGACCTCGGGCGCCTGCGCCGGGAGGGGAGGGGCGGGGCGGGCACGCGGGGCGGGGCGGGGCGGGAGCGCGCGCGACGCCGGCAGCTCGGCCGGGCCTTCGCGACGCTGGTTCCCGGGCGAGGCGGTCTCTCCGGCCGGCGACGAGGGTGTGGCGGCGAGGCTGCCCGCTCCGGCTCTGCGTCGGCCACCGCCCGGCACGTCTCCCCGGGTCGGACCGGCTCCTCCCGGCGTCCCGGCTCCCACGCAGCCCCGCCCGGCCTCCGCTGCTGCAGCCGAGCTGCCGAGGGCGCAGGTGAGTCCCCTTCGCCGGGTGTGGCGGGCCCGGACCTCGCCGACAGGTGTTCAGCCGGCGCCGGGCCGGGTGTTGAGCACGGGGTGCGCAAAGTTACACCAAAACAACAACAGAAACGGTGAAAGAGAACAACTGGTGCGCAGCTGCCCGGGAGAGGTGGGCACCCTGGGGCCCCCGACCCTGGCGATCCCCGGGCGCCCTGGCCTCCGGGGCCAGCCCCTCCCGTGCCCGGCGTCTCCCCTGGCAGCTCCGGGGTGGCGTCCAAGAAAATGGCCCTCTCCTCCCCGCCGGCAGCGCTCTCAGACGAGGGCAGGACTTCTGAAAAGCTGACAGGCCCAACCTGCTGCTGGAGGCAGGGAAGGTGCTGTCGGTGAAAGCGAGGGGCCAGCCGTTGGAGCCCCCCGTTTCCCTCTCGCTCCGCCTCCCCTGCGATGCATTACTTTTTCACTAACTTCTTGCAACTTGTCTGTCTGCTTCCATCTGCTGCCCGGACCGATGGAGCAACGGTGCTGTTTTCAGGTTGCTTCCTTCGGGCTTCTGTGGGATTAGGGGTCTGTGTACGGGAGCTGTTGAGATCCTTGTTTCAGATCGAGGCTAGGATGAAGGCGATGGTTCAGTGTGGTACTCAAAGCCAAAACTATTCACGCCCTCTTACGGAAAAATCACCTGGGCACACTACGTCTATCCTAACTTTTCCCGGAAATCTGCATTGGGTAAGAGAAGCAACGGACATATTTGTAGCTGTGATTACACGTGATTTTTAATGATATCATTTTAAGGTTATTTCATTAGCTCTGGTTCTGTGTATTAAATTATAAAGACACAAACAGTATTTATTGAGACTGAGGATGAAGATGTTTGTGCATCATGCAAATCTGTCCTTTTTGGTGGGGATTTTATCATAGTGTTCTAGAAGTGCACTTGGGGTGCAGGAAGACAATGAAAGGCCTGAAAACGAATAGCCCCCCCCCCCCCGCCCCGCTTTTTTTAGCCATGCCATCAGTCTTACATTTTACTGGGTTGGCAAATCTTTTCTGTCTTAGCTTGGGGAGAGATGTCAATGCTTTTAGTGAAAACAAGAGTTTTCCTACTATCTTCTTCTAATCTATAATAATAAAAGGGTAATATGCTAATTAGACCGGACATCTTCCAGACTTCGTTCCGGACACGAAGCCAGCGCCGGAGGGAAGCCCTGACTGAAGTAGTTCAAGTGTTCACTTAGTTGAGAAGCATATTCTTTTCAAAAGGAAATTTGGTGCTCGCTTCGGCAGCACATGTACTAAAATTGGAACCCTACAGAGAAGGTTAGCATGGCTCCTGTGCAAGGATGACACGCAAACTCGTGAAGCGTTCCACATTTAAAAAAAAAAAAGGAAATGTGTTTTTTAATCCTGGAGGAGGAGGAATTTATCTTTTCTGGTCAGAACTTAAAATGCAAAGCCAAATCCATGTGCTTGACATTTTGTCTTGATGGATTACTTTTGTCACAAGGCTTGTTGTAGCAGAGCAGATGGTCATGCTACTTGGAGTTTTCCACTCATTTGATGTTTCCATGAAGAAACAATTTGCCGGAAGCCAGCCTCAGCTACAGTTGCACTGGAGACGATGCTAAACTTTGCTTGCAGAAGCTGGAGGGTATTGGGGCAGCCCTTTCTGTTGAACCGGTCAGTAGTCTCCTGGGTTAGTAAACTGAGGGACAGCTTAGTCTTGTCATAGTTGATGTTGGGTCAGAGTTAGCAACAACTCTAGTAATAACAGCATGGAAACAGTATCCTTTTGTAATTTTTTTCTTTGCCTTAATAAAACCAAGATACTTTTTACTTAACCAGCTGAGTTACCTTATAAAATGGTTTTTTCCCATGTGTGCTAGGATTGTCAGGTCTATTGGCTGACTTTGATCATATCTCTTTCTATTAAAATCTAACAGCCCTGCCAGGGTGGCTGGCTCATTGTTTGAGCATTGACCCATGAACCAGGAGGTTGCTGTTTGATTCATGGTCAGACACATGTCCAGATTGCAGGCTCAATCCCCAGTAAGGGGATTTATAATGTCAAAAATTATGAAATGGTTAACTTAAGCTATAGCTAAAAAAATCTCATGGCTTGCCTTTAGCAAGGGAACCATCGTCTGAATGGTAATGTCTCTAATACTGCATGTAATGAATTCCAACATAAAATTTTGTGAGGCCTTTTTGAGCCCGTTCTCTGATCTTAAATCTTTAAATGTTTTCCCACTGGAGCCATATTACTACTGCCAGTGGTTGATCCAGAACTGGTTTTATGAATAGGTCTGTGCTTGAACAGTTTTCTTAAAATGATACAAAGTGTTAGTTTTACTTTTGTAGGCATTTTGTTGCTTGGAATTAGATCATTTGGGTATGTATTTTTCTCATTTTATTCTTTTAATATCAAGTACACCTGTGGTTCTGCTGGCATCTGAGTCCTTTCCGCCCAACAATGCATTGACATAGATTGTGCCTATATAAAAATCATTATTTAGCATTAACTATATGCAAAGCATTATTCTAAGCACTTAGCATATATTCTTTCATTTAATTCTTTTAATATCCAAGGACTGTTATTATTCCCACTAGAGGCCCAGTGCATGAAATTCGTGCACTAGTAGGGTCCCTAATGGCTGCCAGCTGCTGGCCAGCTACTCCCTCCCTTCCCCCAGCTGGCCCCGCCCCTTGGTCAAACTCCTGGATGAACTTCTGGTCGAGGGGACAATTTGCGTACTATGCTTTTATTAAGACTAGAAGTCCGGTGCATGGAATTTGTGCACAGAGGGGAGGGGGTCCCTCAGCCCAGCCTGCACCTTCTCCAATCTGGAATTGCTCTCACAATCCGGGACTGCTGGCTCCTAACCGCTCGCCTGCCTGCCTGCCTGATTGACGCCTAACTGTTCCCCTGCCGGCCCAATCGCCCCCAAACTGCCCTCCCCTGCCGGCCTGATCGCCCCCACTGCCCTCCCTTGCTGGCCCAATTGCCCCCAACTGCCCTCCCCTGCTGGCCTGGTCCCTCCCAACTGTCCTCCCCTGCTGGCCTGATGGCCCCAAACTGCCCTCCCCTGCCGGCCTGGTGGCCCCAAACTGCCCTCCCCTGCCGGCCTGGTCTCCCCCAACTGCCCGCCCTTGCTGGCCTGATCTTGCCCCCAACTGCCCTTCCCTGCTGGCCAGATGGCCCCCAACTGCCCTCCCCTGCTGGCCAGATGGTCCCCAACTGCCCTCCCCTGCCAGCCTGATGGCCCCCTACTGTCCCCCCCTGCAGGCCTGGTTGCCCCCAGCTGCCTTCCCCTGCTGGCCTGATCTCATCCCCAACTGCCCTCCCCTTCAGGCCCGGTTGCTCCCTGCCCTCCCCTGCTGGCCTGGTTGCCCACAACTGCCCTCCCCTGCTGGCCATCTTGTGGCGATGTGGGGGTGGCCATCTTGTGATGACATTGCACGATGCCACCTAGGCTTTTATTATATAGGATAGGATTTTATAGTTGAGGAAACCAAAAGAGAAGCAAAGCAAACAGGGGAACCAGAGTTTAAATCTAGAAAAGTCTGATTATGGAGCTTGATACTGGTCTGATGGGATAGACTTAAAGACTGTTCAAACTTGTTTACAGTTACTGTAGTAGTTCATCAATCCATCCTTTTAAACTGTATCTAATATGCAGTAATGTATAAGTAAAGAAAATATAACAAGACTATAAAGATTATTGAACTATCTTGGAACAAAAGGCAAATCATTTAACAATCCAAAAAAAGTTGAAGAGAAAATAGCTATAAAGGACATTGGGATAACAGAAAATTTGAATATAGACTCTGATTTAGATAATAGTATTTTTATCAATGTTAAATTTCCTGGTTTTGTTCATTGTAGTGTGGGATAAGTTAGAAAATGGTATTCTTACACACTGAAGTATGTAATTGGGGAATTAAGGGGGCACACATCTTACTCGCAGTGATTCAGGGGGAAGTATATATATAAAAATAGAGAGAGACTGATTTTTAAAATAGGCAAAAATGTAAGTAATGGTAACTCTGGGTAAAGAGTATACAGGAATTCCTTGTACTATTCTTTTTAAAAAATATATTTTTATTGATTTCAGAGAGGAAGGGAGCGAGAGATAGAAACATTAATGATGAGAGAGAATCACTGATCAGTTGCCTGTTGCATGCCCCACACTGGGGATCGAGCCCGCAACCTGGGCCTGTGCCCTTGACAGGAATCAAACCTGGGACCCTTCAGTCTGCAGGCTGACACTCTATCCACTGAGCCAAACCTGCTAGGGCCCTTGTACTAGTCTTAAAACTTTTCTGTTTGAAATTATAGTCCCTCCAAAAAAGTTACCCAATAACACAGGTAGAAAACAGGAAATGAAGGTGTAACATTCTAAGAATTTTTTTTTTCTAATCAGGTGAAGCATTGTTTCCTGTGCTCTAATTTTTTTTTTTTTAAGGGGTTAGAGGAAAGACTGAAACAAACAAAAAATCTTATCAGAAATAACTTGACTTTCTCAGATTTCAAAATCTAGCCATTCAGAGCTCCCCGACTCAACAAACCTCCAACAAAAATGGGCACAGTATTTTCCTCACCTCTTTGTAATAGGTTGGAAGTAGCGGGAGATTCAAAACACGAGGGCCTCTAAGAACTAAGATACAAAGACGGTCCACCTTCAGTGACACTGAAAGTTGAGTTGGGTTGGTATATCATCTCCCTGCCTAAACACCTTCAATGGCATGCTGATAGGGACTGGATCTCACCTCAGAACTCTCTGGCCTTGTTTTCACGGGTTCCTGGCTCCTACCTACCTTCCTAACTTGGTCTCATAGCGCCCCCACCAAGCAGGTACACTCTGGCCACACCAGATTACTTGGTGTCTGCGCACACTGACCTTTGTCCCGCTGCCTTTGCCCTTGAACGGCTTTGCTTGGAAGGCACTCCTGTTCTTTTCCTGCTGAAATTCTGTTCATCCTTTCAGTCTCACCATAACCTCCTGGGAGTCCGTCTCTGATCTCACGCAGAATTATGTTTTCCTTTGTCTGTGCTGCCCTATCCGTGGTGTAAACACAGCGCTATCTCCTTTCGTCCAGCAATCCTTATTCAGCGTCTACTGGAAGCTGGAAGCTGTGCCAGGGACTGGGGACTCAAAGGCAGTCATGGTCTGGTAGCTAGGGGTGAGTTGTAAGCAAAGAGTCATAAGGTAAGTACATAACAGAAAAATAAACAAAGTGCTATGAGAGCTAGGGACTCCACCTGACACGTCGTCTTGAAGAAAAGATTAGTGACAACCACAACTAGATACCATTTCCCCTCATCAGGTTCCTTTCCAGATTGGAGATTTCCAGCACAGTAATCCAATGAAATGAATACGTGTAAAACAACTGTAGTACCTGTAGGCCACCCAAGTAGAATTACTCAATAGAAAGCTAAAAATAGAAGCCTCTAGAGCTCAGGGGAGGGAGGGTGAGTCTGGATGTGTAAATCACACAGAGCGGTGTGTACATATGTCTCTCTTCTCCGCGTCCAGCGCGGCTAGAGCGGGTCCGGGTGCCTTCCCAGGCGCTCTACAGCCGTGTGCTTAGGCAGGAAGACCAGGGCAGATCGCCGTCTCGGGGGGTCGTGTGCTCTTTCCAAACTCCCCATCCCCTTCATGGCCCAAGATTCGGCCCTTGCTTCCCCTCAACTTTGGTGACATCCGTCCTGGCTTAAGCATCGTTGTCCGAAAGTATTGATACACACTGTGTGTGCACCACAGGAGGCAAGAAACAGTAAAGTTGAGAAGCTCTGATGGTGAAGTGGTTAAATGCTCAGACAACGCAGGCAGAGGAAGACGAGGAAGGGGATGGGGAGGAAACCTCAGAGAGACAAGTTGTAAAGGGTGAGTGGAGAAAGAGGAGCCAGTGATAAAGGCAGCGGGGAGGAAGGAGAGGCAGGAAGGACGGGGACCCGAGGGCAGGGGCACAGGTGGTTTCGGAGTGCCTGGGGGGGCGGCAGGGCCTCCTGTGGCAGAGGTGGGCTGGGGCCTGAAGTTAGGTTCCAACTCTTAGGAAACCATTGCTGTCCACGGTGGGGGTGGTGTCAGCCAAAAGGTAGTGACAGAAATCCAGCCACCCTGAATTCAGCAGGGGCTGGAGTTGAGGACGTGAGCACAGCAAAGACGTGACTGTTTCCAGGAAGTTGGTAGGAAATCGGAAGGACAGACTGAGAGAGGTAGACTGACGGACGGGAAGGCCCACTCTGAAAGGTTTACTTTACTGCAGGTTGGGTGGGGACGGGAGTCTTGAACAGGTGTATTTGCCGAGGAAAAGGGACCGATGGAGAAGGAGAAATAAAGTATAGGAACCAGCTGAAGGAGCACGGGCCCTCAGGAGTGGTCCGTGTTGTTGAGAAGACATTCCTGCTCTGCGGGGGCCCCTTGAGGAGAGGGACCAGGTCTTACGTACCTGCTGTCCCTAGGAATCCCTGCACACAGTAGGCATTCAGAAAATGTCTCTTCAAGGGAGTAAAGGTTTTACCTTTAAAAATTACTCTTTCCTGATCGATGTAGTAGAATAACAACAACAAGACCACTGTTTTTATCCTATAATTAACATCCTGTAGTGTGCTGTACATATAAGCCATATGTTTGCGGCCTTATGTTCTTTGAAATAAGAAGGAGAATAAATTGAGTGTTATTGAGGTAGTAGTAATCATGATCCCTTAACTTTTCTGTGCTTGAAATTTCTTGAATTCTGTATCAGCATCTTCAGATGTGTTACGGCAGTGGTTCTCAACCCTGGCTGCACATTAGAATCACCTGGGAATCTTTTTAAAATCCTGATTTTTGGGCCTCGTCCTCCGGAAATTCTGTTTCTTTGTTACTAATGTTGTGGCCCCCACCCCTTAACCAAGAAACAGAATTTCCGGAGGATGAGGCCCAGAAATCAGGATTTTAAAAAGATTCCCAGGTGATTCTAAATGTGCAGCCAAGGTTGAGAACCACTGTGTTACGGTGAAGGCACTCTGCTGGGTGGGTATGGGGTGCAGTTCATTGGAAGAGACGGACATGCACATGAACAGGACAGGCTCTCTCCCACTGTTTAGCAGAGGGACTCGGTCAGCTCCATGCTTTGGGATTAAAATTCTTGATTTTTTTAAATGTTCAGAAGAAGGACATCGTTTTGATTGTTGTCTATGACAGATGTTGCCTACTGTAAATATTTCTACTATTAACAAGGACTGACTTCGTATAGAGCTTTCAGCTCTGTAACTTAATTCTTTGAGAGTATATCCAAAAAGAACAAATCGGTTAACAGAGGTAACATCAGCTCCTCGCTGACCACATTTCAGGCTGCAGATGGTGAGTGAATCAGTGTGGGTTTCATTCTGCTGTGCAGTTTCCATGTTGTAGACCTAAAACCCACAACAAATATGTGAAGGCAGTTCTGGCGCACATTTCCCTTCCCGCGGCTTGTACGCTAGCGTACATATTGATGGTATCTCATTTTCTGTTATCTTTTTCCCCCTCGATTTCACTAGAAAACTTTTTGCCGTTTTTGGGGGGTTTTTTTGGTATTGTACCATTGCCACTGAACTATATTACACAAAATATGCTAAGCAAATCAAATTAATGTATATAGAATTCATTTGTGAAGACTAATGAGCTGATTTAGATGCTGACTTATCTTTAGTGAATAAAATTGTTTCCCTTGATGAATTGCTGTCTTGAGAATTGATTGGAACATGGTTTGCTCAAAATCTTAACCTCTGTTTGTTTTCTTTCTTTGACAGTAGATGCCTGGTAGACATCTTAGAACTTGAAAAACAGAGAAGACCTGCTTTTAGGGGAAAATGCTGAGGGACACTATGAAATCTTGGAATGATAGCCAGTCAGGTCTCTGTACCAGTGACCAAGAAGAGGAAGAAGACATGGTTTTTGGTGAAAATGAAGATGACTTGGAAGAGATGATGGATTTAAGTGATCTGCCCACCTCTCTTTTTGCCTGCAGTGTCCATGAAGCAGTGTTTGAGGTGCAAGAGCAGAAGGTAGGCACACGTCCTGCCTTTCCCTGCATTGGTAGTGTGTTGACTGTATGTGGACTGGGGGGAACAGAGCAGATGGCTGCCATTTGCAGAGTCTGTTACTGGTCCATGACAAGTACGGAAAAGATGCATCAACCTTTACACATTTGCTGCAGCATTTTTATAGTGTTTTTTTTCTTTTCATTTTATTTATAGTAATCTTATAAGTGTCAGTCTGCAATAGAGAGGACATATTTCCTTCCCCACAAATATTTTGGGAACCACTGGTTTATAGTGAATCAGGTTTTATTAAGTGCATTTATTTATTCATTCACCCACTTTTGGAGCCTGTAGTTAAGAAAAAGCTACTGATTTTTAGTGTGGCTTCCTATTAATTGGGAATAAATTCACAAAAGTTCTTTTCTGGGGCTAATTAAATAATTAGGACTATGTGTGATTTCATTGTAATACAATCTATATATATAAAAGCCTAAGTGACCGTTATGACCAAATGACTGGAACAACCAGTTGCTATGACATGCACTGACCACCAGGGGGCAGACGCTCAATGCAGGAGCTGCCCCCGGTGGTCAGTGTGCTCCCGCAGCCAACCTCCCCTGGCTGGCCAACCTCCCACAGTCCCTCCCCCCAGACGGCAGGCCCCGATCACCTGATTGGGGCCGGGCCCTGGGCCGGGCCGGGAAATCGGGTGGGTGGCAGTGGGGCTGGTGGCCAACCTCCCCCTGGCCGGCAGATCCCAGTGATGGTGTGGTGGCGAGAGAAGGGGGAGGTGGGGAACCGCGAGGTGGTGAGGCACCAAAAGCGGTGTCGGTGTCCGGCGTCCATTCCTTCCGCGCCCGGCCCAACGACTGTCACCTCCTCTCCCGAACCTGCCAGGGCCTTCAGGTCCCAATTGGCCTGGCCCCAGTCAGCCCTGACCGCTGGCCACGCCTAGGGACCCCACCTGTGCATGAATTTTGTGTACCAGGCCTCCAGTTGTTAATATTTCTTGTTTTACTTTCTACAGTTTGACTTGGGCAAAATGGTTATTTTTTAAAGGTTGCTTTCCTTTAGTTCATTTATTATTTACCTGGAAAGAGAGAGGTTTTGTGTGTTTATTTTTCTGTCATGACCTCACAAAAGCCTATAGGTCTTAGTCCTGCCGAAGTAAAATATTTCTCCCATTGCTACAAATTTGGCATGTTTTGAGACTTTCTCTCACAGTGCTATCAGCAGACCTCTCAGTTTGTGTCTGTGACTCAAAGTATTTTCCTCCCAGTGACTTCCCTGGAGCAGAACTCCATACAGTTTGACTCAGTACATACTTGAGGCCTCCACTGTGTAAAGCACCGTGCCAGTCGCCTCAGGGCACAGAGCAGGAACTGAAACCGCTTCTGCCTGAGACAGCTGACAGTCCCTCAGTGGAGAGAAGTCGTTTGATGTACGATGGAATACCAGTGCCTTTAGAGACACTTGAGAGTACATTGGTGAGAGGATGACAACCAGTTGGCATAAAAGTTCTTATGGGGAGATGACGCTGGGGTAGAGCTGTGAGAGTCGGCTAGGAAGTTAGTGAGGAAGGGAAGGGGAATTCTGACCAGAGGGAAGAAAATGAATGAAAGAGCTGATTCGTGAAGAGTGTGGACCAACCACTTCAGCGAGTAGTAAGCAGTTCCGTGTGGCTAGTGCATAGGTGAGATGTAGCCAAAGGCAAGAGAAATCTGGCCAGGGCCCTGGCTGGGTAGCTCAGTTGGTTAGAGCATTGTCCTGATACGCCAAGGTTGCAGGTTTGATCCCTGTTCAGAGCACATACAAGAATCAACGAATGAATGCATAAATAAGTGGAACAACAAATCAACTTTTCTCTCTCTAAAATTAATAAACAAAAATTTTTTAAAAGAAAATTTATTTATTTTAAATATATATTTTATTGATTTCGGAGAGGAAGAGAGAAGGGAGAGAGGTAGAAACATCAGTGATGAGAGAGAATCATTGATCGGCTACCTCCTGCACGCCCCATATTGGGGATCGAGCCCACATGTGCCTTGATGGGGAAGCCATCCATGACTTCCTGGTTCATAGGTTGACGCTCAACCACTGAGCCACACTGGCCAGGTGAGAATTTATTTTCTTTAAAAAAAGAGAAATCGGGCAGGAAAGTGAGTGTGGGGCATCCTGCAAAGCTCAGGAGCTGGCCCTTCTGGGGTAAATAACCTGAGCAACGGAGTGATGATCAGAGTGACACGTTAGGAAGATCCCCTGACAGCATGTGAGGCCGAGCGGAGGAAGGAGAGCCTCCAGCAGGGAGCCAGTTAGGAGAGAGGATGCCGGGGCAGCAAACCGCCTGGAGATGCTGCAGACCCAAAAGTGGAACAAGGGAGCGGGAATACAGCCGCCAATTTTTTATCTTTTGGGTTTGTTTTCATTTACAAATGCTGTTTTCTTTCCCATATTCAGTCATAATATAGAAATTTTGAAATAATCCGATCCTAATTTTCTCATACTTCCTAAGAACTCTAAATTTTCATATAATTACATTAACCTTGTTTATTTGTTGTGAGAAGCACATATGCTACTAGTTTATCTTAAAATGATACTCACCTGGAGCACTTTAGATTTTGCTACTTGGGCAATTTTGAATTTGGGGTCAAATAAACTCTTTTGTAAATATATATGTATATATTCATAAGAATTCATTCCAGAAACTTTACTATATTATCGGTTCCAACTTTTCTTTTTTAACTGTAGCCTAGAAAATTTTTTAACTTGCCAAAGCAGTGAATTCTTATTGGTTTTTCATTAAAAAAAAAAAAAAAAGCTATACAGGGGTGGGCAAAAATAGGTTTACAATTGTAATACAAATAAATAATACAATAATTAATAATAACACAAGAATAAACTCTTGGGCCCTAACTGGTTTGGCTCAGTGGATAGAGCATTGCCCTGCAGACTGAAGGGTCCCAGGATCAATTCTGGTCAGGGGCATGTGCTTTGGTTGCGGGCACATCCCCAGTAGGGAGTGTGCAGGAGGCAGCTGATTGATGTTTCTCTCTCATTGATGTTTCTAACTCTCCATCCCTCTCCCTCTCCCTTCCTCTCTGTAAAAAATCAATAAAATATATTTTTTTAAAAAAAGAAAAAAGAATAAACTCTTGGGTTTTTTGTACTCGAAACTATAAACCCATCTTTCTCTTCCCTGTATCTAACCTAAATGTCTATTGGAAATCATATCAGCAGAAATTCTAGTAGCAGTTCAGTGGATTTCAAGTAATATATACTTCTTAGTCATAGTAAATCCTATATAGTAAAAGCCTAATATGCTAAGTTCTGGTCATCCGGTCAGCTGTTCAACCAGTCAAAGTGTAATATGCTAATGATATGCTAAGGCCACTCAGTCGCTCGCTATGATGTGCACTGACCACCAAGGAGCAGACAGTCAGCCAGTCACTATGATGTGCACTGACCTCCAGGGGGCAGACAGTCAACCACCAACCAGTCCGTATGACATGCATTGACCACCAGGGGGCAGACGCTCCGACCAGTAGGTTAGCTTGCTCCTGGGGTCCGGCCAATCCGGACTGAGTGAGAAGGGCCGGACCCTGAAGCCCTTCCATAGTCCCTCCCTGGCTGGCCAACCTCCCGTGTCCCTCCCTGGCCCCAATCTTGCACCAGTGGGGTCCTTCGGTCTGGCCTGCACCCTCTTGCAATCTGGGACCCCTTGGGGGATGTCGGAGAGCCGGTTTCGGCTCGACGGTGGAACAACCTGTGTCTATGATGCACACTGACCACCAGGGGGCAGATGCTCAATGCAGGAGCTGCCCCCTGGTGGTAAGTGCACTCCCACAGGGGGAGCACCACTCAGCCAGAAGCTGGGCTCACGACTGGCGAGCGCAGCAGCCATGGTGGGAGCCTCTGCCTCCGCGGCAGCACTAAGGATGTCCAACTGCTGCCTTAGGCCCGCTCCCCAGTGAGTGGATCTAAGCTGGCAGTCGGACATCCCCCAAGGGCTCCTGGACTGTGAGAGGGTGCAGGCCGGGCTGAGGGACCCCCCCCCCTCCCGAGTGCACAAATTTCATGCACCGGGCCTCTGGTTTTATATTTTAAAGCCTTAATAGTTATACACTGGAAACTGTAAAATATAAAATGTTTATATAATAAAATTATGTGAATCATCAATGGATAAGAAATGTGAAGAGGATCAAATGTTTTCTTTACCTTTTTCTTCTCACGATCAGTGTCTTATTCTGCTGTAATTTTTCCAGAATAACCCGTTTATGCAGGTCATCCACATACGTGCAAAGCACAAAGCAAAACAAAAACCATTTCTGGGGGATTATAGGCAGGATCATCGTGATTGCAATTAAATGCTTTATTTTCAGAAGAATCTTAGGTTGTTTTTATTTCTGACTTAAAGAGCTTTTTATCTTTATAATTTTGTAATTGTTGGAATGAGCTTTTAACCTCTTCTGAATAGTAGACCAAGTAACAGGTACCATTTTAATGTACAGGAGACTCTTCATTTTAGATTGCTAGACCTTGGCTCTACATTTTCATTAATGTTTCTTGAAAATAGTGTGTGTGAGGTGGGGAAGGAAAAGTGAAGAATATAATAAACCGTAAGAAAAATAAACTGAGGAAAAGCCTTATCTCTTAATTTATTTTTCTGCAGCAGCATGGGTGTTAGTTTTCATGCATTTGCTCAGCTAAGCAGTAGCTCCGTCGGGAGGGCTGCAGGTTTAGTACCTAATTTTTCTGTAACAGATTTGGATTTTTCCCAATATGATCTTTTATTTACTTGCTCGTTTTTAACCCTATTCTTCCTTAAAATAAGAAAAAAATAAGCAGGCTTCTGATTTGAACATGAGAGGTTTTTAAAATACAGCATAGAGGCCTGGCCAGGTAGCTCAACTGGTTAGAGCATGGTCCTGATACACCAAGGTTGCAAGTTCGATCCCTGGTCAGGGCACATACAAGAATCAACCAATGAATACATAAATAAGTGTAACAACAAATCAATGTCTCTTTCTCTCTTTCACACCTTTCCTCTCTCTCAAATCAATAAATAAATTTTAAAAATACAACTTAGGTTTTTGTAATGTAAGAACTAGGACTGTTTCCTCTCTTTTAGGTCTGTGTGTCTGAGGGGACTCAGTAAATGTTAATGCAAAGCAATGTTGTTGATGGGGACTAACTTTATTAAAAAATGCATATGGCTTTTGGATTATAGTCCCTTCACAAAGTACTGCCCTAAAATGCCTCTACTGATACTCTCACCCTAGGACATTTGATCTGAGTTTTCTTTTTTTCTAATTTTAAGGTTCTGTTTAATAATAAACAACATATAAAGTTACAAGACAGATCACAGACTGAAAAAAGTATTTTCAAACATAGAAATTATCATGGATTAGTATACATGATATATATGCATATGTATGTGTGATATATATGTACATCTATCATATATTATATACTAGAGGCCCGGTGCATGACATTCATGTACTGGGGGAGGAGGGGTCCATCAGCCTGGCCTGCACCCTCTTGCAGTCCGGGACCCCTCAGGGGTCCTTAGCGCTGCTGCTGCTGCGCTCGCCAGCCGTGAGCCCAGCTTCTGGCTGAGTGGTACTCTCACTATGGGAGCTCACTGACCACCAGAGGGCAGCTCCTGCATTGAGCATTTGCCCCCTGGTGGTCAGTGCATGTCATAGCAACCGGTCATTCCACCGTTAGGTCAATTTGCATATTAGCCTTTTATTATATAGGATTATTATATAGGATATGTATCTCCTATAACTCACTTTATTTTTATTTTATTTTTTAATATTTCAAGAAAGACGATCTTAAATATAATGTTACATGCAGTACACCTTAATATCCAAGAAAACCAACTTTAAATATAATGTTACATGCAATAAACATTAATATTTCAAGAAAAAAAGGATTTTAAGTATAATAATACTAGAGGCCCGATGCACAGAATTTGTGCAGGAGTAGCCCTTTGCAGCCCTGGCGGCTGCCTCAGCCCTCGCGGCCGCAGCATCGTCCAGACGGTCGTTCTGCTGCTCGGCTGTTTAGTTGATTTGCATATTACGCTTTTATTATTATAGATTACCAAAACTGCACTAACATAGTAGTTGTAGGAAATATTAAAAATCTGCAAATAACAGGATTAGTTCTATTATATTCTAAAATATTTTTTTCCTCTGGCTGTATTTCGGAGTTGTTTTCTAATGATGATGGTTGGGGTATATGAAAACGTCTCCACTTGCTCTCTTGGTCCTGCTTTTGGATCAGTGCCACTTAGCATCTAATGCAGTTCTCAGTACTAGGCAACATATATTAAATGTTTATTGAATGAATGGATTCCATAAGATGGTCATTGGGGATTAGTGCTGTGATGAAGAAACAGAATTATCAGCTGAGTGAGGTTAGGTAATGCATCAGAGATTTCATCTGAAATTATGAGCTCAGATACACTGGCCCAAATTCTTTTGTGGTCTGTATAATTATATGTACAATATAAATCTTTCTATCAAGCATTTGGTTCTTCACCCTCCATTTAAAGATTGTTATTTAAGAAAAGTAAATGGTCTTTGGAAGTTAACTGGATACACTGATTCTCTGGTTTTTAGACTAAATCAATTGCGTGTTTTCTGACACAACCTTCAATCCAGAAGAAGTAAGTCCTTCTTTGAGAAAGTAATTTGTTTTAAATTTGGGAATTGAAAAAGGGATTTAGAGGAAGAATGTTTCTGTTTAGTGAACTGTATTTTTAATAGTGCCTTGAATGTAACAAGATTTCAGTAAATACGTGTTTAATTGAACTTGTAGTGCTATTCTGGCTATAAGTAAATGGAAAACCATACTATGTCCATGAGCTGGAAGATTTAATATTGTTCAGATGTCAGTACCACCAAAAGCAATCTACAAATTCAATGCAATTCTTATCAAAATCCCAATGACATTTCTTGCAGAAATAGAATAACTCATTCTAAAATTCATATGGAATCCCAACTAGCCAAAACAATCTTGAAAACAACAAAGTTGGAGGGCTCACACATCCCGATTTCAAAACTTAGTGCAAGCCCTAACCGGTTTGGCTCAGTGGATGGAGCGTCAGCCTGCGGACTCAAGGGTTCCGGGTTTGATTCCAGTCAAGGGCATGTGCCTTGGTTGTGGGCACATCCCCAGTGGGGAGTGTGCAGGAGGCAGCTGATCGATACTTCTCTCTCATCAATGTTTCTAACTCTCTATCCCTCTCCCTCTCTGTAAAAACTCAATAAAATATATTTAAAAAAAAAAAAACTTAGTGCAAAGCTACAGAGGTCAAACAGTATGGCACTTATATGTCAATTATATCTTAATAAAAATAAAAAAATAAACCAGCTGAAACCGGTTTGGCTCAGTGGATAGAGCGTCGGCCTGCGGACTGAAAGGTCCCAGGTTCGATTCCGGTCAAGGGCATGTACCTGGGTTGCGGGCATATCCCTAGTAGGAGATGTGCAGGAGGCAGCTGATCGATGTTTCTCTCTCATTGATGTTTCTAACTCTCTATCTCTCTCCCTTCCTCTCTGTAAAAAATCAATAAAATATATTTTTTAAAAAAATAAACCAGTGAGGTACTGGCATTAAGACAGACATATTGCCCTGGCCTGCATTGCTCAGTGGTTAGAGCATTGGCCTGCCCACCAAAGAGTTTTGGGTTAGATTCTGGTCAAGGGCACGTACCTGGGTTGCAGGTTCAATCCCTGGCCCTGGTCAGGATGCATGTAGGAAGCAACCAATCATACCGATGTTTCTCTCTCTCTCCCTCCCCCCCCTTTTTCCCTCTGAAAATCAATGGGAAAAATATTCTCGGGTGAGGATTAAAAAAGACAGATAAATTGACCAATGGAATAGAATAGAATAGAGTCCCAATAAATGAACCCTTGCCTATATTGTCAAATGATTTTTAATGATGTTGCCAAGACCATTCAATAGGAAAAAAGCAATCTTTTCAACAAGTGGTGCTGGGAAAACTAGATATTTACATGCAAAAGAATAAAGTTGGACCCTTACCTTGTACTATATACAAAAATTAATTCAAAATGGATCAAAGACCTAAATGTAAGAGGTGAAATTCTTAGAAGAAGCACAGGGGAAGAGCTTTTTGACGTTGAATTTGGCATAATTTCTTGGATATGACACCAAAAGCTCGGGCAACAACAGAAAAAGTAAATAGGACTTCATCACAATAAAACATGTGTGCATCATCATTCGTAATACTTTCAACAATAAAGATACATTTTTTAAAAATGTGTGCATCACACCTTGCTGGTGTGGCTCCGTGGTTGAATGTCGACCTGTGAACCAAGAGGTCGCTGGTTTGATTCCCAGTCAGGGCACATGCCCAGGTTTCGGGCTCAGTCCCCACTGGGGTGCATGTAGGAGTCAGCTGATTGATGACGTTTCTCTCTAATCAATGTTTCTATCTCTCTATCCCTCTCCCTCTCTAAAAATATAAAAATAAAAATGTGTGCATCAAAGGTCACTATTAAGTGAAAAGGCAACCTACAAAATGAGAGAAAACATTTTCAAATCATATATCTGATAAGGGATTAATATCCAGAGTATATGAAAGAGCTCCTAAAACTCAACAACAACAAAAAACAACCCAACTGAATAATGGGCAAAGGACTTAAATAGACATTTCTCCAAAGAAAATACATAAATCACCAATAAGTACATGAAAATATGTTCAACATCACTAATAATTAGGGAAATACAAATCAGAATCACAATGAGATAACCACTTCACACCCATTAGGAGGGCTATTATAAAAAATTATAAAGACAGAAAAGTGTTGGCAAGGATGTGGAGAAATTGGAACCCTTATGCACTGCTGGTGGGAATGCAAAGTGGTGCAGCTGCTGTGGAAAAGCGTGGCGGTTTCTTAAAAAATGTAAGCATCACCCAGGCATCGCTCAGTCGGTTAAGCATCGTCCTGTGCTCCAAAAGGTTGCTGGTTCAATTCCCAGTCAGGGCACATACCCAGATTGGGGGTTTGATCCCTGGCCAGGTTGAGTACAAGCAACCGATCGATGATTCTCTCATTGATGTTTCTCTCTCTCTTTCTCTCCCTCCCTCTCTCCCCCTCCCCTAAAATCAATGAAAACATGTTTAAAATATTTTTTAAGCAGAATTTAAGCATAGAACTACCATATGATCTAGTATGTGGACCCCCTCCTCACCCCGCCTGTGCTCCAGCACCCCATGCCAGATGACCCCTTCCTTACCCCACATGGACTGCTCCGGGCCACTGCAACTCTCCACTTCCCATCAGCACGGACACACTTCCCTTACTTGGCCTCACCTACAGGCTTGTGGACTGAATGCTCAGGAAGAGGAAGTATGCCTTATTCTTAAAAGAACAAGTAGTACATTTAGCCCTAGCCAGTTTGGCTCAGTGGATAGTGTCATCCCGTGAACTGAAGAGTCCCAGGTCCAATTCCGGTCATGGGCACATACCTCAGTGGCAAGCCCAATCCAGGCCCTGGTCAAGGCGCATGCAGGAGACAACCAATCGATGTGCCTCTCTTACATCACTGTTTCTCTGTCACCCCCTTCCTTCCACTCTCTCTAAAAGTCAATGGAAAAATACACTCGGGTGAGGGTTAACCAAAAACATAAAAGCACACAAGCATTTTTTAAAAATAATAATAATACATTTAAGTTCCCAGGGTTGTTTCTGGCATTTTCTCAAATCTACATGTCTTTGGAAGGTGGGCCCCTAACTTGAAAAATCACCTTCATCCTCTAATGTTCATGAAGGAAACACCACTAAGAAGAAGACAAACTTCTACCCTGGAATGCATCGCACAGTCAGCATTTGTTTCTCAGCACCTGGGATAGTGCCGACCTGCATGAATGAGTGAATGGATGAACAGTGAGAAAGAATCCAAGACAGATCTACATGGAGACCAAAGAAATGGAATCTTCAGATTACTGCCAATCACTAAGCACATGGGCAAGACCAAGAAGCAAACATGTTTTGATCTTTGTGCATAACTGACCTCAGTGGAGAATTCCGTCTTGCTGCTCCACATTTTCCTGTGTGCTTTAATTAAAAACTTCCTATCAGCCATTTCCATTTGCTTTAGGTGGCTTATCATTCTCCTTTGCCAGCTTGGCACCATGAATACAGGAAGAGCAAAGCATTTTCAATGCCCTCAAACAGTTGATTTTATTTTTTAAAATATATTTTTCAAAGAGGAAGAGAGAGAAATATCAACAATGAGAGAGTCATTGATTGGCTGCCTCCTGCACGCCCCACACGGGATCAAGCCCATAACCTGGGCATGTGCCCTGACTGGGAACCAAACCATGACCTTCTGGTTCATAGGTTAATGCTCAACCAGCAAACAGTTGATTTTAATAAATAGCAAACAAACCCTGGCCGGTCTGGCTCAGTTGGTTGAGTGTTGTCCCATGCACCAAAAGGTCACTGGTTCGATTCCCAGTCAGGATACATGCCCAGGTTTCGAATTTGACCCCCAATTGGGGTGCATATGAGAGGCAACCAATCAATGTTTCTCACATCGTTGTTCCTCTTCCTCTCCCTTCCTCTCTAAGATCAATTTAAAAATTAAAAAATAATAATAATAAATAGCTAACAACAAAAAAGCAAAATTAATAAGTTTAAAAGCCACTGAAGTGAAAACTACATTCTTTCAATGTGTAGAATTTGAATATAACTATTACCAAAAAAAAATCCCTGCTATCTTCTCCCTCAATTCAAGTCCCAAGTTCATAGCAGAGTGTCAACAGTGTCATAACAGAGAAGCTTTCAAGGGCCAGGGTTCATAGGTCAAGTTCTGAAGAGTCCTGGGAGGATAGACCCTGATCTCATTAATCAGAGGTGCACAGTATCACCCACTGAGTGCGAGTCTCCTGGGAGGGCACGTCTCCCACCCGACTGCTCCAGCAGTGGGATGCCTCTCTTGGCAGCCCCCATAGTACCTGCTGTCTAGTTCACGTGGTGTCATCGCTGTGCATTCACCTCCTGCCAGGGGAGTCCACACCATTGCAGAAGAGCGCCTGTTTTTGTTACCACAAATAGCAAGTGGACTATTGCAGCAGCTCTACCCTGTATCTGTTCATAATAGTATTCGTGCTCCCAACTTACTGTTCTAAGAGCTTTAAGTATTCACTCTTTCTGTCCTCAACAGTAACCCAATGAACTGGGTGCTTTTACTACCCGCATCAGCAGGTAAAGAAACTGTAGGTACAGCTTGCCCCAGGTCACACAGCTGTATAATGGAGCCAGTAGTCAGCCTCAGACAGCCTAGCTCCAGAGTTCTGTGACTTGAGAAGATACGTGCCTGATAGAAGCCAGAAGACCTTCCTGAAGTTACCTGTCCAGGTTGTGGTTTGCTCCTGAGGTCTTTCCTTTGTGGTTTCAGAACGAGGACATGAACGTTCTGTTACTGGATGCAGAAAGGAGTCTTTTGTCCATGCTCATAGCTTCCCGTTCTCAAGGATGGGCAGTGTCTACATCCTCTCTCAGGTGTGGAGGAGGGTTTAGTACAGTGACGGAGAACCTATGACACGCGTGTCAGAGGTGACACGCGAACTCATTTTTTTGATTGATTTTTCTTTGTTAAATGGCATTTAAATATATAAAATAAATATCAAAAATATAAGTCTTTGTTTTACTATGGTTGCAAATATCAAAAAATTTCTATATGTGACACGGCACCAGAGTTAATTTAGGGTTTTTCAAAATGCTGACACGCCGAGCTCAAAAGGTTCGCCATCACTGGTTTAGTATGTTCATCAGTGTGAGTGCTGTGTCCCCAGCATCACAGAAAAGACCACCACATTGGCCACATTGTCTGGGCCAGTGGAGCATCTACAGGCTGGCACGCACCATCCTGAGGCTGGACATGAAGTTCAAGATCAGGGAAGAGGGACTTCCCTAATCTTTCCTACTCATGGACAAGGAGAACAAGAAGGAGAAAGTGAAGGTTCAGGTAGTCATCCTGGAGAGTGGACGCACAGACCGCTGGGCAGCCGGCATGGATAGATGGTACTGACTTGGACAACGGAAATCTGAGTGCTGGGAACTGAAATGCTTTCCTTTTCCTGTACATGGTTTTCAGAGGAAGAACCCACATGTGTGTTTTTTCTCATCTTAGATCAAAACTGTATGCTTGAGCCCTAGCCAGTTTGGTTCAGTGGATAGTGTCGGTCTGTGAACTCAAGAGCCCCAAGTTCAATTCCGGTCAAGGTTGCAGGCTCAATCCCTAGTAGGGTGGGTGCAGGAGGCAGCCAATCAATGATTCTTTCTCATCATTGATGTTTCTGTCTCTCTCTCCCTGTCCCTTTCTGTTTGAAATCAATTAAAAAATATATATTTTTTAAAACCTGTATGTTTGAGTCCAAGTGCCTGGATGAGTTTGCAAGCCTGTTTGGTGAGCCATCTTGAGTCTGGATGAGGTAATTTCGCCCACCTGTAACCTGACTGCCTCTCCGAGATGCCCACCAACCAGCTCAGCGAGGGGGCACCTTCCCAGGAGGCAGAATGCTCTTGTTTGCTCTCTCCCCTGTTCTATTTCACCCGCACTTTCCTCCAGGGGCTTTATCATCTGTCTTCTCTGCTCTTTTCAGTAAACAACCAAAAACACCTTTAAGCTAAAGTTGGGAGAGCGTTGCTTCTGGTGGGGGACGGTCTAGAGCTGGCCTCTCATTCGTCCTCACAGCTATGGTTTGAAGATTGTGCTCTCCCAGGAATGCCCCAGAATACCAACTGACAGGTGCCCTTGCTGACCCGTGGGCTGCAGCTGGCCTGCAGGGCTTGAGCATCATTGATTGAGTGCCGTTCCTTTGTATCTGAGAGGGGGAGGGAGAGCGAGAGACAGAGACGGGCGCTGTAGGGACTCCCCTGGTAGACACCCCGTCTGCTGCCCACGCAGCTTAGCCATTAATGTAATTGGGTGGTAGCTGCGGTTGCAGTGCTCATTGCCCTCCTTAAGTGGCAGGCTGAGCTGTTGAGGTCTTTTGAGGCCAGCAGTTGGCCCCAAACTGCTTGAAAATGACTTCTGCATTGTGCACACTTCTGCCCTGCAAGCAGTCATAGGAGAAAAGGGAGACATTTTTATAACCGGAATTACTACTAGCAATTGTTATCCTATAGCAGTTACTACTAGCAGTGTGTTTGTCCTAGCTGAAGATGTAAAATAGCTGATCAAAGCCACCTTCCTATGCTCCCAGCCGGATCCGTGGTTGCCACATGTGGGGCTCTGGCCTCCACCGGCTGCACAGCAGTGCTGAGGCCCAGGTGCTCCCTCTGTCTTTGCAGCCAGTGTGGCCACCTCACCCCATACCTTCTCTTGTTTTCCCTTATACTTTTTTAAAAAATAATTTGGCAAAACTCACAATAAAATGTATGCATCTTAAGTATGCACTTTGGTGCATTTTGACAGTATCTGCTCATGTAACCAAAACTCCAGTGAGGAATATTTTCATCCCCACGCTCATACCAGTCTCTAGTTTGTTCCCATCAAAAATGATTTATCATTGGTTTGACCACCTGCTTGTAGATGGTATAGGGAATATTTCAGGTTGGGGGGGTGGGGGGTTGTTAGTCCTTTAAGAATTTATGTTCCAATAAGGCAGAGTATCTATCTGTATATATAAAAGGCTAAGTGACCGACCGTCTGTCTGACCAACTGGCCAGTACATATGATGCACACTGGCAATCTAAAAGTAAATGTTGACTTGCGCATGCGATACATATAAAGCTCTCACTGGGGCCAGTCACACGCATTGTTTCGATCTGTCATTGTCGATCATGAATTTTGTTGTTTTTGTTGACATTCTGATGCTGAAAGAAGCCGGAGTCGTCGACAGAACGTATCTGAAGACCAACTGCTATGCGATCGGCCATAGTACAAATGAGTTCAAAGCACTGTAGTGTTTGGGGATGTTTCAGACAGTTGTCTCTTAAAACAAATATGAGATCAGAGGATTCTGCTTGTAGCAAACGGTTAGTAAAACTTGGAGATGGCAAACTTGATAGCAGTTTTCACTCAGGAATGAATATTGTTGAAATCCCCCGTGAGATGATTTGTAACGGATCTATTACGGAAGCTATCTTTGGATATAGTATATCTATAGGTAATGTTAAAAAAATGTCTAAACGTGATTCTTTGTTCAAAAAATAAGCACGTTCATAAGTGAAGAAATTTTGGATGTACTTGGTGGAGATTTTCACACTTATTTGAGTGATGATTCCATCAATTCAACAGATGATGCCAAAAAGAAACATTTTCCCATCGAATTTCTTAACAGTATTACTCCTTCGGAAATGCCATGTCACAAATTAAAATTGAAAGTAGGTGCAATCATCATGCTACTGAGAAATCTTAATAGTAAATGGGGTCTTTGTAAGGGTACTAGATTTATTATCAAAAGTTTGCGACCTAACATAATCAAAGCTGAAGTATTAACAGGATCTGCGGAAGGAGAGGTTGTTCTGATTCCAAGAATTAATTTGTCCCCGTCTGACACTGGCCTCCCATTTAAATTAATTCAAAGACAGTTTCCCATGATGCCAGCATATGCGATGACTATTAATAAATCACAAGGACATACTCTAGACACAGTAGGAAGAGTCCTACCTGAACCCATTTTCGGACATGGTTAGTTATATATTGCTTTCTCTCGAGTTCAAAGAGCATGTGACGTTAAAGTTGTAAATACTTCATCACAAGGGAAATTAGTCAAGCACTCTGAAAGTGTTTTTACTCTTAATGTGGTATACAGGGAGATATTAGAATAAGTTTAATCAATTTATCAATCATTGTTTTTATATCATGTTTTGTTTTTATATCATCTTTGTTGTTATATCTTTGCTGTTGTTATATCTTGTTATTTATTTATTAATCAATTTATATATTATTTTCATATACATTTTACTAATTTTCTTTCATCTCTGACACTTCTATTATGGAGAAAGGGTGAATAGTGATAGTAAAATATTTCTTCTAAGTAATTTCCTTTCAATGTGCACAAATCCATGCACCAGGCCAGTAGTATATTTATAAACATGGTAACCATTAAAACAGAAAAAAATCAATATTGAATAGGCAGTATTTTATTTTTTAATTTTAACTCATTTTTTTAATTTTAATTTTTTTATTTATTTTTTAAATTTTATTTTATTGTTTATAGCAGCTGTGGGCAAACTATGGCCCGCGGGCCAGATCCAGCCTGTTTGAAATGAATAAAACTAAAAAAAAAAAAAAAAAAAGACCGTACCCTTTTATGTAATGATGTTTACTTTGAATTTATATTAGTTCACACAAACACTCCATCCATGCTTTTGTTCCGGCCCTCGGTCCAGTTTAAGAACCCATTGTGGCCCTTGAGTCAAAAAGTTTGCCCACCCCTGGTTTATAGTATTACAAATAGTAGTACATATGTCTTCTTTTCATTTTTATGCTTCCTTATGGTGTTGAAGGCAATATAAATGCTACCGGCCAAAGGTTATAGGAGGATTTAAGATGTGTGTGTCTTCTGCTCCCCTCTAGCACTTCTGGGCTTAGTTCTGGAACTTGTGCTCATTTGGTCAGAGTCACGTTTTTAATTCACCAGGCCTTGAAGCATGTGCTTTTTTCTGACTGGGAAGTCTGTCCCTTCGGCTGTTTAGTCAGCAGTGATCCTAGACCTAGACAGTGATTGGCAAACTGCGGCTCTTTGGCCCCTTGAGTGCGGCTCTTCCTAAGCCTTAGGAGTACCCTAATTAAGTTAATAACAGTGTACCTACCTATATAGTTTAAGTTTAAAAAATTTGGCTCTCAAAAGAAATTTCAATCGTTGTGCTGTTGATATTTGGCTCTGTTGAGGAATGAGTTTGCCGACCCCTGCATAGGAGGCCCTTCAGCTGTGCCGTCCCCAGGCAGAAGCGGAGACTGCCTCTGGCACCGAGGGGCCTGCAGCCTCAGGTGCTGGAGAGATGGAGCTCCTCTCAGGTCCACAGAAAGACAGAGGGTGTGAAAACCTCTCGCCTGAAGGTGCCAGAGGTCATTCCCTGCTGCATGGCTCCTTCTCCACAATGAAATTGTGCCTCTTAACGTGCAGGAGTCGGTGGGGGCCCCAGGCTTTGTTAGTCCAAGGCAAAAAGTACAGCAAATTGTTTTCATAATTTGTCCCTCAGTGGCATTATTAAACCTCTCCTCTGCTTCGAGATGGGGAACAGAGAGTAGTTCCAGAAAGGTCCCTTAGCTGCCATCCTCATCCTTTACTCCTTGTATCCGACCTTCCCGTAAGCCCTTTTCCACCCTTCTCCTTCCGTGAGTTTAATAAGCCTCTTGCCCAGCTACGGGTGCTCTTCTTCAACCCCCAAGAAAGTTGTGGGTTACATGTTGTCCTTGCATATTTTAGGTGCAGATTATCTGTAGTCATTTTTACTGCTGATTATTATACAGGTGACTTCCGCCTACGGAGGCTGGCAGCTTCTAGTCTATATTTTGTGGGAAACTTATTTTATGTAACAGGAAAAGCCTCAGGGATTGGTTTTTAGGCTGAATTATACTAAGTGACCCCTGAGAAAGCAGAGTGGCCAGTGGTTTAGATTTTATGGGATGTCCATTATCTTATCAGAAGTAAATGTGCAACCATCACCCTTTTACAGGACAGTATTAATTTTTCATCATTAGAGAATTCAGAAACTTATCAATGTGAATTATTTATTTCTAAAATAATTCCCGGGAGAAAGATCATTGCTTTCTGAACTGAATTATGTTTATCACGACTTACTTGTCACAGTAATCTGCAGTCCATGCCTATGGATTATGTCCTCCTCTGAGCTTCCGCCAGGTGGTCAGGGACAGCCTAGGAAGGACATAGCTGTCAACTAAGGGCTCGTATTTTTTTCCTCAAATAGTTTTGCCTCCACATGAATTTTTCGTGTTTTATGCAGCACCTCACACTAGAAGTCACACATTTTCATAAACCATATTTATGCTACACCAAGGGAAACATGGGTGTGAAGGAGGGGCAAAGAACTAAGAAAACTTAAAAAGCTTACTTATCAACTCTTACATGGCTTTGTTTTTTAATAAATCGTAACCAGTTCACAGGTGTTGGAATTTAGAAGAGAGAGACCCATATAACCCATTGCTGTCATCTGCTTCTTACATTCAGTCACAGTGTATTTCTGGAATGGTAAAAAAAAAAAAATTGTTTTGAAAGGAAAAAGGAAGAAGCATGTGGCTGAAACCGGTTTAGCTCAGTGGATAGAGCATCAGCTTGCGGACTGTAGGGTCCCAGGTTTGATCCAGGTCAAGGGCATGTACCTGGGCTGCGGGCACATCCCCAGTAGGGGGTGTGCAGGAGGCAGCTGATCGATGTTTCTCTCTCATCGATGTTTCTAACTCTCTATCTCTCTCCCTTCCTCTCGGTAAAAAATCAATAAAATATATTTTTTTTAAAAAAAGAAGAAGCATGTGATTATCAAGTAGCTGTTGAGTTTGCAAGAGAGCTTGTATTATTGTTTCTAGAAATATTCATTGTTGAGGGGAGTTAGGAATAAATACAGGGTCCTTTTACCCCGGGGAAGGAAGATTGTGTTATGTGCAGAATTACAAAATAGTAATCTTTCATAAACCATGCTCCATTAATTCTTCCTTAGTTTCCACTTTCATAGTGTTTTGTGATCATGTTTCTTAACTGGCTCATGTGAGAAATTTAATATTTACTTAGTATTCAAGATATGTTGAAAGTAAGCATCCTCCAAGCATCGATCAAGAATTAAATGGAATTTCACAAAATCTCAATTCTAATATTTTTAAAAAGTGATAAAGCCAGCCATCTTTGAAATAGATGCTGAGGAAACTATGAAAATTGCCTGGAAATATTACTAATTATTAGTATTTAATAGATTTACATGTTTATATTTAAGAACTGGCATGCTATTTTTAAACTGATAAGAACAGATACTACACTTGATCTTAGCCAAAAGGCCGAGAAGCGATTAGCATGCTATTTTTAAATCCTTACTATCTCTATAATGTTATTTATTTGTCCACATTACATTAATACGTAGTAATAGTATAGTACATAAGAATAGGGTTGATTGGTACCTCTAACCTCCCCTTGTAATACATTGGGAATCCAACCTTAGCACCAGGTCTGTCATGCAATTGGTTGCCTAATTCCAACAGCACTAGACAAATCATGGTATGGCTCCAGAGTGGAATACCATACAGCAGTGAAAAAGGATGACTTTCAGTTACACACAACAACAAGGAAGAACTTAGAAACAAAATGTAAAGTAAAACGAGCTATTGAAGAATACATACAACATTACCATATCTTCAGGCATATAAATAAGTGTAAAACCATAAGAAAAGCAAGGGAGCGATGAGCACAAACTCCAGGAATGGTTACTTGGAAGGAGGGAAGGAGCAAGATGGGGGAACAAACAGCTGCCACACTGGGGACTTCAAAACAGTAGGAATGTGCTTGTTTAAAATTAGACATGTCTGTCGTTTTTTTATACCTTACATGTATTTTATAACACTTTACATTTATTTTATAATTTGAATCTATACAATCCTATATAATAAGGGAGGGATAGGCTAATTAGCCCAGATATGCTAATTAGTAATGACCAGATATGCTAATTAGTCACAACCAGTATGCAAATTGACCATGACTCCAACACACAAGATGGCCTCCCCCATGTGGCCACAAGATGACTGGCAGGGGATGGCAGTTTGGGGGGGACCAGGCCTGCAGGGGAGGGCAGTTAGGGGTGACTGGGCTGGCAGGAGAGGGCAGTTAGGGGTGACTGGGCTGGCAGGGGAGGGCAGTTAGGGGCGATTGGGCCAGCAGGGGAACAGTTAGGCATCGATCAGGCTGGCAGGGGAGTGGTTAGGGCAGAGGTGGGCAACCCCTGGCACGCATGCCAAACATGGCACACCAGTAACTTCTGCTGGCATGCAAAACCCTCTCATAATCTTCCATTTACAATTTTTTTCTTAATATCAACTTTTTTATTTTTCAGATAAATTCAGTGTAGGTTCATCTTAGATAAATAAATAATTTTACATAACAAGTTATCTTAAAGACCATAGACATGGATTGACAAGAGAGGGGAAGAGCAATTTCTATGCCTCTGCCTTAACTCTCCCTGCCTTCCTAGATCTGACCAGTGTTTTGGTTTCATCCACATATGCTTGTGAATCTTTGTTCTCAGTGATGAATTTTGTTAAGTCTCGTAGTAGGAATAGCCGGATGGATGAAAGTAGTAGCTCGTGCATATCTCTGAAGGTCACGAAATATAAACCTGATGTAAAATCTCTGCCATCAGTGATGCAGCAGCAAAAGTCCCACTGATAATATCAAACGGAGTCATAAAATTTTCTGTCGGACTGTCAGTGTACATGTATACATTAAAAATAAATGTATTTTTCATAATCATATACTGTGTTTTTGTCACTCGAATGAATTTTATTTCTTCAAGGTTCTTCACATACGTACACCTTAAGAGATATCAAGTAGGTGTAACATGTTCTCAAAAAATTAGGGTTGGCACACAGAAGAATTTTGAGTCAGAGATTTTGCTGGTTTTGGCATGCACTCACAAAAAGGTTGCCCACCCCTGGGTTAGGGGGTGATCAGGCAGGCAGGCAGGCGAGTGGTTGGGAGCCAGCAGTCCTGGATGGTGAGAGGGATGTCTGACTGCCCGTTTAGACCCGATCCCACAGGGCAGTCGGACATCCCTCGAGGGGTCCCAGATTGGAGAGGGTGGAGGCTGGGCTGAGGGGCACCCCCCACAAGTGCACGAATTTCATGCACTGGGCCTCTAGTATGTAATAAAGTTAATTACTTTTCAAATAAGTGCAGTTGCAGAATTTAGTGTATGAATAACAGGATACCTGTTCTTGTATACCTGCAAGAAAAATATGCTTTTTTGGGAGGGGGAGGAGGCAAATTATAATGAGTTCTATCCCATTGCTTATGTTTAATGACTTAAATTTTCTTTTGTTAAAGGGTTTTCTTTTTTCTTTTTCCTTCCATTCTCTCTGCCCTGCTGCTCCTCAATTTGTAGGAGAGATTTGAAGCACTTTTCACCATCTATGATGAGCAGGTTACGTTTCAGTTGTTTAAAAGCTTTAAAAGAGTCAGAATAAATTTCAGCAAGCCTGAAGCAGCAGCCAGAGCACGAATAGAACTCCATGAATCAGACTTCAACGGGAAGAAGCTGAAGCTGTATTTTGCACAGGTACTTCACAGAGCCACGGACACTGTTCTCTAACCTTGTTCTTCTCCATCCAAAAATATTAGCAGTTCTCCACTCTCCATATTCCATCAGAGGCCTTGGAAAGGAACAGTCCCAGGCAGCAAATAATGTAAAAATATTGTCTCCTTTATTATACAGATGCATATTTACCCTCCTATTTGCTTAAATTAGCAGTTAAAGGAATTCATTTTTTTATGAACTTTTCTGAACTGGGGTTTCATGAGGGAAATTTGAGAAAATATCTGAAATCATTTCTGGGTTCTGTAATTTGTATGAGATACCCCACTGAAAATGGCTGCTGGCCTGCGGGATGACCAGGGAGGTGCTGTAGGCTGTACCACAGGCTGTCTTAGACTTTGAGCATCTTGGAGGTTACTGAGAATTGGCTATCCTCATTCTCTTCATTGATGTGACTCTGAGAAACCACTGTCTTCTTGGAAGAATTGGTGAAATAAAGGCTGATGTACTGTGTGCACTGTTTTATTTTCAACAGTATTTTTTTCTTGGTCTTAGCTTTCAAATTAAAAAAAGAAAGAGAAGTTTGTTATCTCACACTCCCAATGCAAACCTAAATGAAAGATATCTGGACATTTCTTGGTGGAGTTGATTGAGATGGAGACAAATAACCTAATCTCTTCCAAAACTGGAATTTAGTGCTTACTACCATTCATTATTCATTCATCTATTCACCCATTTATTTTTATTCAACTGTTACTCTATTGAGCACCTGATTCGTGCGGGCTCTGTTCTGTGCACCGAGCCTTCAGTGGTGAACCAGACAGACCCAGACCCCGCCCCTGGGAGACGCACACTGTTAAAGAGAAACTTTTCACTTTCTCCAGAGAGATGTGGTAATTAACGTAAAGCTGGAAACGAGAAAATAGGCCAGTCGCACACGTTGAGTGTCTTCTTCCCTGCAGGTTCAGGTGTCCCATGGAACACGAGACAAGTCGTATCTACAGCCGCCCCAGCCGGTCAAGCAGTTCCTCATCTCCCCTCCAGCGTCTCCTCCCGTGGGGTGGAAGCAGGGGGACGACGCGATGCCGCTTTTAAATTACGATCTACTCTGTGCTGTTTCCAAGCTGGGACCAGGTAACAAACATCTAGCTTTCCTGTTCTTTTTCCAAAGACACTTTTGTACTGAAGACCATATTGAGCTATTTGCATTCTAGCCACCTAGTGGCAACCTGATCAGAGGGAAGGCTGAGTCCCAGCAGCCCGGCTTCACTGGCATTTGCAATTTACTGAGCCTCCGCTCTTGTCAGCCTGTTTTTCTCATCTATAAACTAGGGACCATGCCCGCTCCCTTTCAGTGTGGTTATAGGGTTAAATGACACTCAGTAAACCTAACTGCAGTTTTTACTGCTACAAATTCTACTGGTACCTCAGTTAGTGAATATTAGTTGCTTTCTCCCCAGCTCCGTCAGAGTATCAGGCAGATGGCTTCTCCACTGACTAGTATTTGAAGGAATTAATGGCGAATACCATATTATCCCTTCACAATTCTTCTTTTTATTTATTTTCCTTTCTCTTTTCTTTCTTTCTCTCATCCCTTTAAAATAATATAAGAAATCAATGCCATTCATTGCTGGTTCAGACTAGTTGTCCGCCTAAGACAATGTTAGGTCTGTCATAGGGGATACAAGGGTCATTTTGAGGGGAAATGGCTTTGTTTTGTTTTAGACATTAGAGCCGGATCATGTCTGCGGTCCTATAATAAAGAGATTGTCCATTCTGGCTGGAACATTACAAATGTCTCCCAAGGGAAAACCGAAACCATTACGAAGTTAAGAGATTCACTTAACTGTTCATAGAATAGTAATTAGCATTTTAACTCCTAGACTTCAGTGTTCCTTACTTCTTTCGTTTTTTGTTTTTTTTTTTTAATCCTCACCCAAGGATATTTTTCCATTGATTTTTAGAGAGAGTTGTGGGAGAGGGAAACACAGAGAGAAATATTAATGTGAGAGAAACACACGATTGGTTGTCTCCTGCACGAGCCCTGACCAGGGCCCAGGCCAGGGAGGAGCCTGCAACCAAAGTATGTGCCCTTGAATGGAATCGAACCCGGGACCCTTCGGTCCACAGGCTGTCGCTCTATCCACTGAGCAACACTGGCTAAGACTTTTTTTTAAAGTTTTTTTAAATTGATTTTTACAGAGAGTGGTAGAGAGAGGGAGAGAGAAAGAGAGAAACATTGATGTTAGAGCAAAACATCCATCAGCTGCCTCCTGCATGCCCCTTACAAGAATTGAGCCTGAAAACCAGGCATGCCATGACCAGGAATTGAACAGGCAACCTTTCAGTGCACAAGGCGACGCCCACCCAACTGAGCCACACTGGCCGGGGCACTGAAACAGCAAAACTTCAGAAGAACCTTGAAGTCTCAAAGCTCTAATGCCAAAACAAGATAAAGTGCTCTGACATAGGATTTATTTTTTTAAATACATTTTTTATTAATTTCAGAGAGGAAGTGAGGGGGGAGAGAGAATTAGAAACATCAGTGATAAGAGAGAATCATTGATTGGCTGCCTCCTGCACACCCCCCACACTGGGGCTGGAGCCTGCAACCTGGGCATGTGCCCTGACTAGTAATTGAACCATGACCTCCTGGTTCATATGTCGATGCTCAACCACTGAGCCACGACGACTGGGCTGACATAGGATTTAGAGATTGAAAAACCAATAATCAGCAGTTAAAATGTGAGTAGAACAAGACGTGTCAAGAGACAACGCACTTCTTTTTTGCTGTTTACCTCCACAGGAGAGAAATACGAACTTCATGCAGGAACCGAGTCGACACCCAGCGTGGTGGTGCACGTCTGTGAAAGTGAAACGGAAGAGCTAGAGGAAACAAAAAACCCCAAACAGAAAATTACCCAGACCAGGCGCCCGGAACCTCCAGGCACAGCACCGAGCGAGCCCCAGACCTTCGACTGTGCCCCGTGAGGCCTGATTGTGGCGCGAGGCGGCTGCCATCGCGGGTGCTGGTCGTGGAAACAGTGCTCCCTGCTGGGGCACTGCTGCTCGAGGTGTAGGTGAGGTGAGCGGGCATGTGGGCAGTGTGTTCACCACGCCTGCGCCGTGGGCACGAGTCTAGAGTAGAGGCTGATGTTCCGAGAAGCACTGCAAGGACTGGCCCCCAACATGCAGCATCTCTTGACCACTTTGAACAGTAGCCGATTAGGAACACGGCCCCCTCCAGGAATGTTCCTTTCCCTGATTCTGTGTAGCATGGAGAACCCCAAAACTAAAACTGTCGTCGCCGAGCGCAGTCCCGTTTTTATGAATTTAAAAGTAGTCTTACAGTTTTAATAATCTAGTGTGGGTATTTTTGTACTGGTATAACAGCTTCTAACTAAACCTCTTGATCAAAGCTTAATTACTATTCCGTATACCTGAAATTTTTTGCACGTCAAGAAACCTGAAGTATAGAATAATTCATAGAAAATCATTTTTCTCTAGTATTTTATTTTCTTTAACTTTGGGGGAGAAAATGCCAAATTCACTTTGACCATCAGAGTCGAATGGCACAGATCTGCGTGCATACTGTTCTCTGCCCAGGAATCCGAGGAAAGCGATGGGCGCTCCACTGTCCGCGTGTGTGGTCCCTCCCAGAGGAGGAGCTGCTGCTTGGGCTGGGGGGTCGCCTGGAGCTCGCCTGCTTATGGCTCAGGCGGCTGCCACCGGGCCTGCTTATGGCTCAGGCGGCTGCCGCCAGGCCTGCTTATGGCTCAGGCGGCTCCTGCCCGGCCTGCTTATGGCTCAGGCGACTGCTGCCCGGCCTGCTTATGGCTCAGGCGGCTGCTGCCTGGCCTGCTTATGGCTCAGGTGGCTGCTGCCGGGCCTGCTTGTGACCGTGTGCTAGCCTGTGGCATCCCAACTGCTCCCAGCCACCTGCTAGGTTCTCCTGTGCTGTACATATTTGTGTGTCATTCGTAGACTTTAAATTAGAAAAGGAAATGGTCAGATTTTCTTACAAACCATTTTAAAAGTGTCCATTTGAGCATTTTTCATCTTGAAAGAAAAGTCATACTTACTCCGTTTCTGTGAATTAGGGAGAGATGGGGAGATCATTTTGGTAGTCAGACTTTCCTTTTTTGGTGAGGTTTTTTACAGTAGGCATTTTCCCCTAACAGAATTGTTTCTCACTTAGGTTTCAGAGTGGATAGTTGAACTTCCTAACGTAGAAGCAAGAATCTTTTTAATTTGGGGGGGTCTGTTCAGACTTTAAAGACCTTTTTATAGAAAAGTCTCATAACTAAATGCTTTGCTCTGCTGATTCTCTGCTCACACGGCTGTTTTATTTGTATGGCAAATGTCTGGAGTGCCTGGTCTGTAGGTAAAGGGGTTGCGCACCTGAGTTTGGCCTAATACAATGTGGCTACCGCTATAAAAGAGAAAAATGCAGACATGCAGGCCGTGATTTCTGTCCATTTTTGGTAACATGTTTTTGTGGTTTAGATGTTCTTATGGTAGACTTTATTTCTGAGGACTTAACTATATTGCAAAAAAAATGTTTTGTATATTTTCCTTGCTCTGAAACACTCTGAGGTGATAAACTCTTCTATTTGTATGTATCTACCACTGCTACGCCTCCGTGTAAATTCAGTTCAGGTTTGTGATTCCATAAGTAATTTATTAAATTCAGATCACCATTTGGCAGTCCATCATTGCACCATGGACCCTCCAAGCCAAGAAATGAATGTATTTTCAACAGTTGGGGATTTTAAAATTTCCTTTTAGTTATATTTATTCACTCTAATTTTCTAAGTGACCAAAATCCATGTTTTATTATTTTGCTTGGTTCTTATTCTCTATCTTCCAGTTAAGAAAGAGTATTGTGTCCTTAACATTGAAAACTTTTTAAAAAGCCAAGCAGTGTTGCCCTGGCCAGTGTTGATCGATGGTTAGAGTATCAGTCTGTGCACCATAGTGTCTAGGGTTTGATTCCCAGTCAAGGGTGCTTACCTGCGTTGCAGGTTCGATCCCCAGCCCAGTCAGGACGGGTGCAGGAGGCAACCAATCAATATGTTTCTCTCACATCAATGTTTCTCTTTCTCTCTCTCCCTCTCTCTCCCCCTCTCTTCCTTCCATTCTCTCTAAAAATTAGTGGAAAAAAATATCGAAGCAGTGTTAGCCTGGCCAGATAGCTCAGTTAGTTAGAGCACCATCCCAATATGCCAAGGTTGTAAGTTCAATCCCTGGTCAGGGCACATACAAGAATCAACCAATGAATGCATAAATAAGTGGAACAACAAATCAAAAGTCAAGTAGTGCAAATTACCCCAAATTTTTGTTCTCCTTTCTTTTTTGAGAGAGAGCATTAAATAAATTGAAGAAAATCTTAAACTAAAATTAAATATATATATCTATAATTATTTAATATATAGTTAACTTTTCTGAGTGGGGAAATTAATATTTTCATCCTTTCTAATATAATATTTCAGTAAGATGAACTCTGAAAGAAAAACTGCTAAATGCTCATTAACTTTTTAACATTATGAAACCAGGATCTCCATGGAAAAAAATATCCAAGGTTTTCTGGTGTCCGTTCTTTTGACTATTTCATATCCAGTTCATGTAACCATTTTGCAGGTAATGAGTCTCTGTGCCCTTTTTTTTTTAAAGTTCCTTTAAATACGTTTATCTATATCTTTTCTTCTTTCAAATTGAGGTATTTAGATTTAACTATGATAGTATAGTAGCCACGTTTTCTTCAGAAATCATAACCTCTTCTTGGGAATCCAGTCGTTTAGAGAACTGTGAGGGAGGAACATGAGGTTTTGGTCAGGAAGAAGCGTGCGTGAGGGCATGTAAGGACAGCCATACGGCCTGTGGAGCGTGGCTCTCACGCCCTAGGCTCTCAGCATACCCACCTGAGGAAATCGGAAATGAATCCTTTCAAAAGCATACTGGTTGCCCGGCTGGCATGGCTCAGTGGTTGAGTATCAACCTATGAACTAGGAGGTCGGGGTTGATTACCAGTCAGGCACATGCCTGGGTTGCGGGCTCAATCCCCAGTAGGGGGCGTGCAGGAGGCAGCCAATCAGTGTTTCACTATCATCGATGTTTCTGTCTTCTCTCCCTCTTCCCTCCTCTCTCTCTAAAAAATCAATAAAAACATATTTTTTTTAAAAAATAAAAATAAAGTAACATCTCTAATTTTAAAAAAAAAATGGAGATCCCCTCATAGGGCTGTTTGAGGATCAAATCAGATGCCTGTTTGTGAGTTGCACACATCAGAATGTCTGGTACGCACCAGAAACAGCCTGTGAGCGCCGAACACATTAGATAAAATTTTGAAATGTCACACGGAAGGATTTAGGTAGCACGGTTGGCACGAGCAGGCCCTGCCCCAGCATGGCTGGGCCTGTGGCATGACGAAGGCTCTTTCACGTGCCTCGGTCCTCTGTGGCTTCTCCCTCCTCCCGCACACCAGCCAGCCTTCTCTCTGGCATGTGTCTTGCCTTTATCTTCCGTAAGTCTTGTGATTGGAAAATTCCAGCTTCAGGTCATTGAGCCAGTGACTAGTCACCCCGTGTGGTTATTATGGGGAACTAAAGGGAGGAGGGTCAGGGTGTACAGACCAACACCGGACAGACGTGCGAGGAACCAGCACACACTGAACACACAGGTGCACAAACACCCATCGCTCCCAGAGCTGGGCTGGAAGGCCGTCGTTGAGCGTCCACAGAGACCAGCATTTCTGGAGTGTATGTTGTGCGGGTAAAGATCCTCACCAACACTCCAGAGCTCACGTAAGCTACTTGTATTATGTTACTTAAATGCAATTTAAAATTAGGCAGAAATACCTTGTGCTTATAACTCTTACAACTACAAAAGCAAAACATCTACCAATTAAGCATGAAGTATAAAACACTAACATTCAAAATAAAATGCATTGGTATCATATTTGGCTGAAACCAAATTGCAGTTTGCCCTATGAATACAAGACCGACTGCCCTGAGTAGCCACTGTTCGTGTCTGTTGGGTCTGGATTATAAGTATCACTGAGAAATGTAGGTAGGAACGTTCTAGTGGTTAAGAATGTGGACTCGGAAGCCAGGCAGCCTGAGTCTTCCTTAACCAGCTTTTTGACCTTGGACAAGTTACTCAATCTTTCTGACGTCGAAGTCCTCATCTGTACAGTGGCGATAAGGATGTTCTCACAGGAATGCTGGGAAGATTCAATGAGTTAAGACGGCGCTTAGAGCATTGCCTGACGCACGGTGAATGCCCGATAGCTGGTGTTAATGTCATTCCCTGCTGAAAAAGAATGACGTCCGTTCTCCTTGTCTGTGAACTGCAAGTGGCTGGTTAGTCATATTTGTCAGGTGTCATCATGGGGCCTTCCCGTGGGGGAAATAATTCTTAGCATGTGCAGCCCACTTCGGTGCGTCTGTCAGTGGCCCTTGACTGCCGGGCACCACCAACAGGAAAGGCCCCGTGTTCAGAAAGCACTTGGCAGGGGTTCCTCCTTAGGTGGCCACCCAGATCCCCCCGGCCATGCTTGCTTCTGATTTCACACATACACACATAGACACATGTGCGTATCATTCACATACTTTTTCAGATTGCTTCCCAAGTGAAAGCACAAAGTTTCAAACTTTTTCATAGACACGGACCACAGTGCGGGGATTGCCAGGGATGAGGTGGGGAGGGGGGTGGAGGAGAGTACAGGGGTGATACATGGTGATGGAAGGAGACTGACCTGGGTGCTGAGTGCTGTGCAGTGGGATTGTGCACCTGAAACCTGTATAATTTTGTTAACCAGTATGACCCCAATAAATTCAATTTAAAAAGGAGCTTTTACATATGGAAAAGATTGTTTTCACAGAACCACTGCCCAGAGCCAGACAGAAAGACTATCGCAGTTTCACTGTTTCATTTCTATTTTCTTCAAAATTTTTCCGTTTTCTTTCTTTTGCCTTGCCTTCAGAATCTCATCGCTAGCACTTTTTCCCGTTGATGTGCCTGTCTCTCTTATTCTCATTGGGTCCCGAAGACCAGGACTGGTTCTGGTGAAGCTCCGTGAACTTGATTTCACCTTGACCTTGGTTTCACTTTTGTGGAAGCTCTAGTTTATTGCACAAGCTTCTTGCATTTCTTTTTCCATTAAGTCGCTCACTTTTTCTAACATCCAATCTACTGTGTCATTAAAATCTTTGTTATAGATTAGAATTCATTTATAACTGATAATCATTGATAGTGCTAGTATTTCCATAATTCTGCTCCTTTCCTTACATTTTTATATTTGTGTATATGGAGGCTAAGCAGTATTGTCAGTGACAATAAAACAGTTACAATAACCAAAAAAAAATAAAAATGTTGTGATATAAAGTAAAAAGATGTGGCCCAGCTGGCGTAGCTCATAGTTGAGCATCTATCTTTGAACCAGGTGGTCGTGGTTCGATTCCCGGTCAGGGCATATGCTAGGGTTGCGGGCTCGATCCCCAGTGTGGAGCGTGCAGGAGGCAGCCCACCGATGATTCTCTCTCATCATTGATGTTTCTATCTCTCTCTCCCTCTCCCTTCCTCTCTGAAATCGATAAAAAATATTTCTTTAAAAAAAGGTAAAAAGATTTGATTTCTCAGAATCTCAATCACAGAGCTGAAGGTGACCTTGGGAATGATAGTCCAATCCTCATGGCACGCAGATTAGAAAACAGAGGTGATGTGACTTGCTTGAAAACCCACAGAAAGGCAGCTCAGGGACTAGAGTTGGCATTCCCAGCTCCCAGACCAGCGCTCCTATTTTTTTCTTTCATTAGCCCCCCAAAAAAACTCAGAGGCAGTGAATCCATGTCATTCAAAAACAACAACAACAACAACAACAACAAAAGCCAAAGGGGAGGGGCATTTCCCCCTAATGGGATACAATGAATAAGGCGATAAAAAATCATAGGTAATGAAGTCGGTGACTTAGTAATTGTAAATAATAAACTGGATGTTCCATATTTTGTTTTTGCTGTTATTGTACCACTAGTATTGGAATGTACTTTTCCATAGTGTGATCTTGGTAGCCAGCATTTGCTTTGACATTTATGTGGGCTTTCCCAGATTTTAGTAGCGATTCCATTAAAATGGGGTCACACTTGAGATGTGACTCCAGTGAAGCCGAATGAGATCAGCGTGATTAGGAAAGGGTGTGCGGTGCAATGACACTCTCAGTGCTGGTAACACTGTGAAAGGCTGACAGCTGACTGCGCTTCATACTCTTATAGACTTTTATGGAGCATGGCTTTACTTATGAAGGGGGAAACCCCAGGCGTAATGAAGCAATGGCAAATGTATGAAGTTCTTTGACGCCTCAGGTTCACCATCTGCCGGACATGATCTTTCTCTCCAGAGCTGTGTGCTGCACCCTCCCTTTCCCACTCCTGGGCTCCTTTTCACACAGCTGCATTGGCATCCTGTACGAAAGGAAACGTTACCTGTAGTAAGTGTGCCAGTATCTATACATATAAAAGGCTAATATGAAAGTGTCCCCTCAGGAGTTCGACCAGGAAAATAGGAGTTCAATCACTCGCTATGACGTGTGCTGACCACCAGGGGGTGGCGTGGAACATGGCGGGCGACCAGTGTCCATGGGGTGCTGAGGGAGCAAGGGAAGGAGGAGGCAGGGAGGTGGGGAGGCTGGTGCGGGTGGGGGGGGGGGGGGTCTGTGTGGTGGTGGGGGCGGTGCTTGGGTGCCAAGGGATGGGGGAAGCAGGAATCTGATGGGCCCTGATCACTGGCCAGGCCTGGGGACCCTAGTGAAGGCCTCTAGTAAAGGAATAACAGACTTATAACAGACTTGGGGAAATAGTTGCCTCCTGGCTGGGGAGCTCAGTCCATGTTGTGGAAGCTCACTGTTAGGAAGTTAAATAGGGTTAAAGAGTAAGACTTATGAACCTTGTCCCACAGTTTGATACGTGCTCAGGTGTTTTCTGAACGCCCCTTGGAGTGAGGGTCAGCCTGATCATGTCCAACTGCCTTTGGTTTCTCTAACCATGAATCAGGGAAAGGTTAGTACTTTGAAGAGTGTTGTTGTTATTACCAAATATTCAAGCAACAGAACAACTGAAAATTGCAACAACTGCTAGTTTCCGTGACCGAAAAGATTATAAAAATGGTCATGTTCAAAACAGAACTTTCCCACCAAGATTAAGAAGAATAATCTCGGTCTGAGTCAAAGTATCTCTGCCCAGTTAAACAGGGCCTATTGGCCCGACGGGCGTACTCAGTGGTTGAGCGTCGACCTATGCACCAGGAGGTCACAGTTCGATTCCCAGCCAGGATATATGCCCAGGTTGTGGGCTCGATCCCCATTGGGGGCGTGCAGGAGGCAGCCAATCGATGATTCGCTCTCGTTGATGTTTCTATCTCTCTCTCCCTCTCCCTTCCTGTCTGAAATCAACAAAAATATCTTTTGAAAAAATAAATAAGCAAGGTCTATTGTAAACATACATTTCCCTTTGAAACAAAATCCCTCCCTGTAAGCACACAGCTTTGACTGAATGTTCATTCTTGTCATATGGAAGGTTTCCGTCACTGCAGATAATGTGTGTTTTTCGGTGTGGTTTTCTGTGTCGTCCCAATCTTCCTCACTCAGACTGGGGACTGAAGAGAGATCAAGGTGGCTAATCCTGTTACTGTGCCATACATTCTTCCCCGTGAGTGTGGATTTTCATTTCTGCTGTATTGTGTATATCCTCCGAGTCAAAGAAAAGTTCCTCCATCCTTCTGTCTTACTGGAACCCGGGAGCTGAACTTGCCGTTTCGTCTGAACATGTTTGTGATCTCGTGTTCTATTTTTGGCCACGTTACCTTGCTGGTACTGTAAACGCTAGTAAATATCTATTGTACTTCAAAAAACTGGCCGGTAATTTACACATAAGTGCTCCATATTTTTGTGCGCTTGAAGTGGCTGTCCACTGTGTGTAGTAGTTTGTGTCTTGTCAACGTGGGCTGTCCTGTACTTTGAGGACATTTAAACATTCCTTGTCCTGTCAAGGTGACAGAAGCAGACTGTAATTTTTTTGGAGTCTGTGATTAATTATAACAAGTTTTGTTTTTAAAGCTAATAAAAATAAAGTTAGTGGTTGTTGTTTTTTAAATCAAGCCACTGAATTGAGTTCTTTGTGTGTAGAATTATTAATAAGTATATTTAGGTATTAACACAAAAAGGACAGAAAGCGAAATTACGTTTGTTCAACTAGATTCCAGTCGAACTTGAATGCTGTGTCCTGAGGAGTTGAAGGTGGTGCCTCCTGCCAGCCCTGGAAATAACCACCATGGCTCATGTTCGTGTTCTTCACCAAGAAAAGGTTTTAACCCTGGTTTGCTCCTCAGTTAAAAATAATTTATTCCGACCAGCTCCCGGCATCCCTTAGCCCAGTCCAGTCAACACATAAAATTAACCGTCACAGTGACCTACTTTTCCAGACCCATGCGTCCAGGTTTCTGCCAAACAGCTCCACTGGGCTGTCTCAGTGGCACTTTAAATGCATGATGTCGTTTGAGAAACTAAGATGGCGGCATAGATAAACACCGGGAAATTGCCGCCTCCCACAACAATTGAAAAACACCACAAAGGACAGAGCGGACATCATCCAGAACAACAGGAAGGCTGGCTACAACTAGAAGGAAAGAAAAGCACACTGAGAGCCAGAGGAGCTGCAGAGGTGAAGTGCAGAGGTACGGCAGCTCGCGCGCGCGGGAAGGGGGTGGCACCTGAGGACGCGGCTGTCTTTTTGAATCACAAGCTCCCGACTGCTCTGAACTCCGGTTCCGGGAAGTCTCTGGGGACCCAGGACTCATACGGGGAGAAGCTAGACTGTCGGGCAGCGGTCGAACTTGAGAGCGGCTTTCCCTCAGAGGTGCTTGCAGCCGTTACCGGGACACTGAGACGCGCGACTCCTTAGGGCTGGGCGGAGAATCAGCCATAGCTGCTTGCTTCACCCTTTGATTCCCTGAGACCCCGCCCCACCCAGGCTGCGGCAGAGGCTTTTGCATGTGAATGTACCTAACTGCAGCCGAGCCAGGCAGACCCGGAACTTCCAAGAGAAGGCCCAAGGCCCCGCAGCGAGCCAGGCAGACCCGGAACTTCCAAGAGAAGGCCCAAGGCCCCGCAGCGGCTTGCATTGCTTCACAGCTGAGCCTCTTCGTGGCTCCTGCTGTGTGGCCTCAGGCAGAGGCTGAATTAGCACCTCCTTAGATCCAGGAGCCACTGTACCCAGTGGTCAGAGGGGGACCATCCAGATTGCAACCCCTCAGATCCATAAGGGACACACTCGGGGAGCAGACTCAGTGAGCACCAAAGCCCCACTGAAGCAAGTCTTGCTCCAGAAGGGTGTCTTCAGCACAGAAGTTCTCCCACTTCAGACACAGCTGATTCTCACAGCCAATTGGCCTGGAGGTCAATTCCTCCCAGTGATCCTACAACAACCAAGGCACCAAGAGTACACCAAGAGTGTCCACCTCAGGTAACTGGGGAGGCTGAGCCACTGGGCCCTACAGGACACCTGGCATGCAGGGCCACTCTATCAACACAGGGAAGCAGCCAAAATGCGGAGACAAAGAAACAGGTCACAAATGGCAGAAATGGAGGAAAGCAAATGACTGGATATAGAGTTCAAAGCCACGTTTATAAGGTTTTTCAAGAATTGTATGGAAACCGCCGATAAATTTAATGAGTACCTCAATAAGTATAGTGAGACCATGGAGGACATGAAAAAGGACCAACTAGAAATTAAGCATACACTGACTGAAATAAAGAATAATTTACAGAGATCCAACAGCAGACAAGAGGATCCCAAGAATCAAGTCAAAGATTTGAAATACAAAGAAACAAAAAATACCCAACCAAAAAAGAAAAAAGAAAAGAGATTCCAAAAATATGAAGATAGTGTAAGGAACCTCTGGGACAACTTCAAGCGTACCAACATCAGAAGGAGAGAGAGGGCAAGATATTGAAAACCTTTTTGAAGAAATAATGACAGAAAACTTCCCCTACCTGGTGAAAGAAATGGACTTACAAGTCCAGGAAGCGCAGAGAACCCCAAACAAAAAGAATCCAAAGAGGACCACACCAAGATACATCATAATTAAAATGCTAAGAGCAAAAGATAAAGAGAGAATCTTAAAAGCAGCAAGAGAAAGACAGTCAGTTACCTACAAGGGAGTACCCATACGACTGTCAGCTGATTTCTCAACAGAAACCATGCAGGCCAGAAGAGAGTGGCAAGAAATATTCAAAGTGATGAATAGCAAGAACCTGCAACCAAGATTACTTTATCCAGCAAAGCTATCATTCAGAATAGAAGGTCAGATAAAGAGCTTCACGGATAAGAAAAAGCTAAAGGAGTTCATCACCACCAAACCAGCATTATATGAAATGCTGAAAGGTATTCTTTAAGAAGAGGAAGAAGAAAAAGGAACTCTTACCATTTGCCACAGCATGGATGGAGCTGGAGAGCGGATAAATACCACAGGATCTCACTCATTTGTGGAATATAATGAACAACATAAACTGATGAACAAGGACTGATCCAGAGACAGAGAGGCATTGATTGGACTGTCGGGCCTTGGAGGGAGGGTAGGGGAGGGTAGGGGTAAGGGGGAAAGATCAACCAAAGGACTTATATGCAAGCATATAGGCCTAACCAATGGACACGGACAACAGGGGGGTGAGGGCATGAGCGGGGGGGTGGGGGGCTAGAGGGTAACGTGGGGACAAGGACACATATGTAATATCTTAATCAATAAAAAATATATTAAAAAAATTTATTCCTATTAAAGGCTTATCTCCTGTCTTGGTTAAAAAAAAAAAATCTCCAAATCAAAATATTGAAGCTAGAAATGACTACCATAGAGGTTATCTAGTGCAGTGGGTTTTTTGCACCAATTTTTAAGCCATAGAACTCTGCTCTTTGTTCAAGTGAAACCTTCTAGATAAAGCCCAATGTGAAACTGATTGCAAGACAGAAGGGGCGGGGGGGGGGGGGGAAGGGGGGGCGGGAAGGGGTAAACAGAGTTGCTCCTTTTGAAAGGGTGGGGGGATAGTGGGGACTGAGATCCAGCCCCTGTGAGATCTCAGCAGAACAGTTCAAAACACTCCCCGTCCCCAAACCCCCCACTCACACCTTTACAAGTAAGTGGCTCCAGAGGCGTTGCCACATTCACATCTGGATGGCAGCCCCCCTGGGACTGGAATCAGAGCTGCCAGGTTAGAGGCTGTGCTCACCTGTCCACTTTATCTTTATTTGTTGTGCATATGGTCTTAGAATAAGGTTTCACCCAAGCTAAGGATTTCTTGGCTAAAACAGCAAATTGGGAAACCACTGCAAATATCCTAAAGATAAAACAATTTTTTAAATGCAGAATAGAAAATACAAGAATAAAGGTTTAAGTAATTTGCTGCATTAAAAAAAAACTGACTTCAAAATTAAACTCAGCAATGTATGTATCAGAGATTCTGTTATCACCAAGAAATAAGTTAAAATATGGTTCTGATCTAGAAGGAGGAAAAGTTTTAAATTCTGAAGCACGTAGGGAAGATCTCAAATCTTGCCAGACTTCCCCCCTGGTCTTCTGAGACTCAGGAGGTGTGAATATAAGTCATGTGCAGGTTAGGTATTTAAATAGAGCTTCTCAAAGTATGTTGTTATTTGGGAAAAGTTTATGGTCCAAAATGGAAAAATTAAACTGTATCTACTTTGCAATGCTTAGAAGGGGACCAAAATTTTTTGGAGGGGTAGTGATTTTTAAAGTGGTATTTAAGAAAAGCCCCGGCCGGGTAGCTCAGTTGGTTAGAGCATTGTTCCAATATGCTAAGGTTGCTGGTTTGATCCCTGGTCAGGGCACATACAAGAATTAACGAATGAATGAATGAAATAAGTGGAACAATAATCTCCCCCCCCCCTACAATCAGTCAATATTTCTTTTTAAGTGACATAAAAATGAGGAAGTTGCCAGGTAATTACCTGGACCGGCTGTTAATCGAGAAGTTATGTCAACCAGACTTCCCATGGAGATGGAAGACGCCTCAGAGACCAAACAGTCCAACCTGCCACCCGACAGATGAGAAAACAGAGGCCCAGGAAGATGGGGTGACTTTCTGCGGTTGCAGACACCTGGCTCAGCCTCCTTCGCTCTCTTCTCTCTGAATCTCCATCGGGCAGATGTTCCTGGAGGCAAAATGGGAATTAACTCCAAAGCAGGCAATGGCTCCTGGAAGGGCTGCCTGCCCCTCTGGGTCTCGCCTCTGGTGCCACATGTCTGTCTGGGGAACAGCCACGTGGAAAGTCACACTGTGTGAGTTGTAGATATTTAAGAACTCTGACTTCTCTGGGCCTTTGCTCTTCTCTCCACCCCCTTGGCTGAGAGGCAAGGAATTTATTTCAAAATCAATTGGCCTCGATATGTTTGTTTCCTCTTTTTTTTCTTTTTTTTGCGGGTGGTGGTGGGGGGACTAGATTAATCAATGTGGACTTGGATTTCTCTGGATTCATGAGTCTCTGCTTCATCTCCTTCCTGAAATTGCATTCTAGTCCTACGTGACATTTGTCTGGTTTCCCCAGCAACCATCTCAAAGGCCATGAACAGCAGATTACGGTTTTGAGGGGAGAAGTGAGAGACGGCACGGCCCGGGCCAGGAGCTAAGGACCCAGGTGCTCAGAGCCTGGTTTGCAGCGGCATCCTCTGCTCACGGGACAGAGAAGCACCCTCTATTTTCTATGTGGAAAAAGCTGTGTCTGTGTCTCTGTGGTTTTTAAATCTCCCAGCGTCTAAGGCTCCATATGGTATATCTGAAACACGCATGGCTTGTTGGGCAATTTCATAAGCAATTTTCATTGCCTTGTGAAACTGTTTTGTATAAACATTATCATCTTGACAAAAAAAGAGCCTGGAAAACCACCACACTTTATGTATATTCACCAAATTCCCTTCAACTCTTAAATACATTTTACATAGTTGTCAGAGTTTGCACCTGCCATTCCCACTTTCTATTTATACGCCCCAATTGACACACCCGGGTGGAAAAGCACGCGCTTGTGTCTTCTCTACTCACAATACCCTGCTTTGCTTCTGACACTTTTGGTCACCAAGTGTGAGGGGAGGGGGAGAACTCCAGCATAACTCAGTTCCCACACCACCTGGAGATGGTGTCCGACCCTCAGGGTGAGGGCTGAGTCCCACAGGACTGACCCCCTCACACACCTTTAGATGCCAATCAGAAGTCCAGGGTCCAAGTTGTTACCTGTGGCTCTGATGACCGGCACCATGACCCTCTCCTTGGTTTTGATTAATTTAGTAGAGTGGCTCACAGAACTCAGGAGAACTGTTTACTTACTAGGTTGCCAGTTTAGCCCTGGCCGGTGTGGCTCAGTCGGTTGGGTTCGATTCCTGGACGGGGCACATGCCAGGGTTGTGGGCTCAATCCCTGTCCCTCTCGCTCTCTAAAAATCAATTTTTAAAAATCTTTAAAAAATAAATAGCCAGTTTTATTACAAAGGATATTAAAAGGTACAAATAAGCAGCCAGATAAAAAGATACATGGGGGGGGGGGGTGATTCCAGAAGGGTCCTGAGCACAGAAGCTTCTGTCCCTGGGGAGTTGGGGTGTGCCACCCTCTTGCATGCAGCCGTATTCTTAGTTACCACTTGGGGAGCCCCCCACACCCTGTCCTTTTCAGTGTTATGGAGATGGCATTATGTAGGTATGACCAGTCACATCATCAGCCATTATCGATTGACCAGCTCCTCTCCCTTCCCCGGATGAGGTGTAGGGGCACTGAAAGTTCCAACCTTCCAGTCGCTTCCACGGTTCTGGCAACCAGCTTCCATCCAGACATCACCTCATTAATATAAACGGGGCTGCGAGGGGGTTGCTGTGAGTAACAGAAGACACCCATTTCACCTTTACCCTGTGACGCCCCTCCGGGGACTGAAGGGTGCCGGGCCCGCAGGGAGCATTCAGGAGGACGGAAAGAATAAACAGCGGTGAAGGTTAGCTTGAGCCTTTTTATGCTTCTGCTTCCCTGGGCTTGGCCCGGGGATCTGACCCTCGCCAACTCTTTACCGGGGAGGTTAGTAAGAGAGTTTCCTTCCCCAACCTCTCCCAGGAGGTGTGTGCAAACCTCTTCTGACATGGCAGGTGTCCTTCGGCGTGGTTGGCTGGGGTTAAGGGAGAAAGCAGACGGTGTAGAGCAGCCATGGGCGGCAGGGCCGAAGACAGCCGAATCCTGCACAGGGTGCCTGCCCAGAGATGCCACGGTCCTTTGTGTCAGGGTGTCCTCCCCGCCCCGACCACTTCGCTGCTAATGATTTGATTGATCCAGCATTTTACGAGCATTATCACATTTTTTAAATCCTCACCACAACTACACGGAGGTAAGTATGTTGTTTTCATCCAATGGAAACAAACTCAGTCTCAGGTTAAAGAAACTGCTCCTGCCCTGCAGTTGGTAAGCCATCGAGTCAGGATTGGAGCCTGAGACCTCCTGAGTGCCAAGCCCTGGACCCCTTGCACAGTCCAGCAAGAAGGCCTCAAGTGGCCCCATAGGTGTCAGATCCCTGGGCTCTCCTCTTCCTGCCGGCACCCGCGGTGGACAGCTCTGCCTCTCCTGCAGAGGCAGGGACGTTCTGTGGCGCCAAGGAGCCACCTCCTGTCTTGGGTGAAATAAATCCCAGAATCGTGCTTCCTAAGCAAGCCTGGTCCACAGAGATCCCCTTGGAGATAGATCCCTGCGAGAGCACAGGGGCCTCTCGGCTCTCCGCCGGCTCCAGAGGAAGTTGCAAGACTCTGACTGCATCTCACAGGCACCGGGCGCCAGCAATAGGCCCAGAACCACGCACTTTCTGGAAATGAGTTGAAAACAGAATGAGGAGACCTGGCTGTACACCTGGTTCTGTCGCTCACCTGCTGTGTGGCTTTGGACAACCGGCCTCTGCTTTGAGCCTCGGTTTCCCTGTTTGTGAAAGGAAAGGGGCTGGGGTTCTCCTCTCTAAACTGTCTTCCCTCTTTCTGTCAATATTGATTGAAGGCCTTATCGTGGGGGGGGGGGGGTGTCCATCAGAGATCCTTGATCTTCTAGGGCTGTTTTTGACACTTGCCAGCTGTCAAACCTCCTGGTGTAACATTGTGATTGTCTAGCCCCGTGGTCGGCAAACTGCGGCTCGCGAGCCACATGTGGCTCTTTGGCCCCTTGAGTGTGGCTCTTCCTAAGCCTTAGGAGTACCCTAATTAAGTTAATGACAATGTACCTACCTATATAGTTTAAGTTTAAAAGATTTGGCTCTCAAAAGAAATTTCAATCGTTGTACTGTTGACATTTGGCTCTGTTGACTAATGAGTTTGCTGATCACTGGAACCCAACGCGCCCCCAAACCTTTCAATCAGATCAGCACAATCGCACTGTAAAGACGCCTCCATACCCCCTGCCCCCCCTGCCCCACCCACCCCGCCCGGGAGCTCCCCTTCCTCCCCTTCCTCCCCCTTGGCCGCCGGAGTAGTCTCACTTGGAAGACGTGGTCCAGTGGCCTAAGCGCCTGGCGCTGTCACAACCGGAATCCCCCAAAGGACCCAGGCCCGGGAGAGGCACGGAGACGCCACGGGGAGGCGCTGCCACTCCAGTGCCGCGGGCCTAGCGCCCCCGAGGCGGCCCCGAGGCCTGGGCACCCGGATCACCTGCGCGGGGCGGGGCCGGGCGGCCGGGGGCGGGGTCCCCAGGCGGGTAGAGCCGGGGCGGCGCCGCTGGCGCCGGCGGGAGGCTGAGCGCGCGGCGGGCCGGCTCCTGGGACTCGCCGAGCAGGTAAGAGGCTCAGGGCGCCGGCCCAGGCGCAGCGGCTCGCTGTCCACCTGCGCTCCGCGCTGGGAGAGGGAAAGCCGGGGTGGGGGCATGAGCGGTCCTAGTGTCCCCCTCCTTAGGTGGAGGACGCGCCTGGGGTCCGCGGGTGGTGGGGGGGGGGGGGGGGAGGGCGCTGATCATCTCCAGTCTGGCGATGGGGATGGCGATGGGGATGGGGATGGGGATGGGGATGGGGATGGCGATGGCGATGGCGATGGGGATGGGGCGAGCGTAAAAGTGCCCGGAGTACGAGTCTCAACCCAGCGCGCGCAATCGCCCTGAGAACCAGCCTGCGTGCGGGGCTGATACCGGGCTTCCAGAGAGCAGTACCCCGGAGGAAAGGGGTGCTGAGCCGGCCTGCCGGACGTGGAAGGGACTTTGAACCGCTCAGGACCTGTGTTTGTCTCTAAATGGGCGTCTCGTGGGTGGTCTGGAGCAGAGGCCCCACCCGGAGGGAGATTGGGGTTCATTGAGAGGAACCCCCACAGGCGGGTGGAACCCAGTTCAGAGCGGCCAGTTCAGCAGACACGTTGGGGGCCGCTCGGAGGCGGGGTTTGGGGCGCTCACTAGAGGAAGACACGGTCAAACCCCCGTTCTGTGGTCTGGGACACTGGTGAGAGGAGGAGGTGGGTGTGTCAAATACAAGGCTGGTTTAAAGGGTCCAAGGGAGCCCTCCAGTCTGGGAACCCCCACTTGCCACTGGTCCGCGGGTCTAACTGGGCCTTGGGCAGGACCTTTCATTTCTTTATAGTTCTGTTTGACGAGCTCCTTAAATGAAGCAATTTCTCAGCTTAAAACAGACAACCCACACCAAGTGCTCAGGACAGGGCCTGTATAGTAGGCAGGCGCTCAATCAGTGTAAACTACAATTTCCTCTAGACCAGTGGTTCTCAACCTGGCTGCACATTAGAATCACCTGGGAATCTTTTTAAAACTCTGATTTCTGGGCCTCATCCTCCGGAAATTCTGTTTCTTTGTTACTAATGTTGTGGCCCCACCCCATAACAAAGAAACATAATTTCCGGAGGATGAGGCCCCGAAATCAGGATTTTAAAAAGATTCCCAGGTGCTTCTCATGTGCAGCCAAGATGGAGAACCACTTGTCTAGACTAGAGCTCCTTGGGGGCAGGGACCAATGTCTATTTGGCTCACCATTGTAGGGCACCTGGCTCCTAGAGGGTCTCACTGCATACTTGCTGAATGAATGAATGAATGAATGAATGAGCGATGAATGAATATGCAGGCTATGCCTGGCACCTGCGACATGGTCAACAAACGGTGAGTTTAGAGATGGCCAGATAATAACGGGTGGGAATGGATGGAGAAGACAGTGTCCAGGTGGACGGACTGGTGTGAACATGAGCCCAGGGAAACAGATCTGGGCACCCCTGTGGGGGAGGAAGTACCTGAACTCTCCCTGAAGGTTCTTCTGGCTGCTCTGATAATCAAATAGATGTGAGACAGAGTAGCAAGAGAGAGTCAGAGACGCTGAAGGTTCAGAGGCAGAAAGCGAAGGAGAATCAGCTAGAGAAGAGGTAAGATGCCTTGAGGGCATCACAGAGTCATTGCAGGATGATAAGAAGAGCAGATGTTTAATGAATAAAAATGTGTCCATCCTGCCCTATAGAAGGTCAAAAGAGGTTATTGCTGATAATCTCTTATTCTGAGCAAGGCTCCTAATTCTTCTAGGTAGGGGGTGGGGGCAGTTTCTCTGGAGCCCAAAGCTAAAGTTGCCTTCAGCTCAAAGCAATCTGCATACCACAGAGGCACATCTGGGAGTGACATCCTGAATCCCTAGCTGCCCCTCATATGGGGTCCAGAGGGCTAAAAGGATAGCCAGCCAGGGCCCAGAGGTAGGAAGAGCACACGAAATCCTGGAATCCTGAACCCCACCCAGCAGCCAGCCACAGGAGAGTAGAGGAAAGAGCCGGAACTATAAGTAGATCAGGTACCTTTCTTATGTCCTCTAAGAGACCTCTCCAAGATTACAGGGGTCAGGAGAGGGGGGAGGGACACCAAGAGACAGCAAAGGACCATGGGTACCTGATGAAGACGATAGATGGAAAGAGGCTCCCAGGACCCCTTTATGGGGGTGGGGCATTCCTCACCTTGAGCCTGCTGGTCTCCATGCTGGCTGGCGGTGAGGTAGCTGAAGGGGGCAGTGTGGTGCCAAGCGAGCCGGCTGGCTGGCACACCGTGAGCTGGGTTAGAGGGACCGGCTGGCCTCTGCGGGGATCTGCTGTAGGGTTTCGGATGAATGGCCCTGGGAAAGTTCCTGCAGCCATCACACCACCATGGGCTGTGGCATTCCTGCCTCAGGCCGGAGGGAGCTGTGTCCTTGAGGTGGAGCCACTCTAAGCAGAGTTAGGGGCCTGGAGCTCTTTGCACTCCTGGCAGGCAGCCTGTGGGGTTTTCCTCTCCCTGGGGGGAGAAGCAAAGGGCTGGGGTGGAGGTGAGAGCTTCGGGGAACATCTCAACAGGTGACAGGAGGCATGGCGCCCTTCAAAAGAACCAGTTTTGGAGGTTCTGCTTGTAACACTATTCAGAATTGCTTATAATTTGCTCTTGACACCTCAGTCCCTGAGACCCCGGAGGAAAGCAGTGTCCATGCTGACCCATCCAATTGCTCCTGGGGCACAGGGTCCCAGAGGGTTAGAGCTACCGAGACCCTTCCAGGTAGTGGAGGGCACTTTCCATTTAAAGGTGGGGAAACGGGGGTCCAAGAGCCTTCTCCTCCCTATTTTGCTTGTTTGTTTTCTTACATCTTACACTTTTTCTTTAAGAGAGAGAAAAGCATCGATTTGTTGTTCCACTTATTAATGCATTCATTCATTGGTTGCTCCTTCTTTGTGCCCTGACCTGGGATCAAACCCACAACCTTGGTGTATCAGGACGATGCTCTAACCAACGGAGCTACCTGGTCAGAGCTCTCCTGGACAGTTTTCAAGCCCCATGAATGCTGCTCCTATCTGTTTCCCTGTCTCCATTCATCTGCCTGCTGATGCCCTTGGCATCCTGGCCTCTGGCGTTCCACCCTTTGCTTTGGGGTCTGGCAGGATGGATCCCTCTTTGTTTTTTCCCCCCCAATGAATTCCTTATCAGACACATAGATCCTACCTAAGTAGGCAGGAGGAGGCAGGGAGAGAGGAAGGGGACTGAGCAAAGGCAAGAGTTGGCCAGTCATCCCAGTGGTTGAGCGCCGACCTATGAACCAGGAGGTCATGGTTCCATTCCTGGTCAGGGCACATGGTTGAGGGCCCAGTGTGGGGCGTGCAGGAGGCAGCCAATCAATGATTCTCTCTCATCATTGATGTTTCTATCTATTTTCCCTCTCCCTTCCTCTCTGAAATCATTAAAAATCTATTTAAAAGGAAGAAAGAAGGAAAGAGTTGTCCGTCCAGTCTCTGAGGATTCATGAGCCTGGCTGTGAGTAGGTGAAGCTGAGGGGTGGGGCCAGAGTGTGGCTGTGGAGCTGGAACCTCTCCTGTGGTTTGAAACTCCTGGGGGTGGTGGCTGCAGTTTGGCCTGAGGAAGAGGGTGTGTCCACCTCTAAGACAGAGAGGCCTGTTCTTCAGCCAGCTTCCAGTCCTGCTCTGAGGGGCCTCCTGCCAGGTGGGGCTCTCCTGAGCTGTTGGGGCCCTCGGTGGGGCTGCGGGACCCTGTGATGCCTGCTGGGGGCCCCAAGGGGTGGAGGGTGGTGGCAGAAGCACTGTCCATGGATTGGTGCAGACCCTGGAGGGTCAGCAAGCCTTGCTCCAGGCAGCCTTGGGCAGAGGTGCCAGCAGTGAGGATGGGCAACGCGCAGGGGCTTAAGGCCTCTGCTTTGGAGCTGTGGGAGCTTGTGCAGGCCACACCACCTCTCTGAGCTTCAATTTCCCAATTCATTATCCACAGTAATCACTTAATAAATATGGGTTTCCCTTCTCCTTTAGAGAAACGTGTGTCTCGGGACCTATTGAGCCAACTTTTAGGACCAACAGCCTCAGGATTTTTAAATCCCTCCACAGTTCACTCATCATTCATTCACTCATTCCACGTCTTCAGGGCTGACACCTGCCTCTCGGTCTGTGCTGGGAATTCACAGACAGCTCTTTCTGCCGCTGCCTGGCTTCTGGCCGTGCCCCTGTCCCCGCCCCCCCCCCCCCCCCCCAGCACAGTATGGCCTTGCTTTGAAACTTAAATCCATTCCTCCACCTGAGGTTACCTCTTTAATCATCTGTGCAATAAAAATCAGTTACGTACCTCGTTCCCCCACTGCTCTACCCTAAGGTCTTAGCCTGCAGGTCACAGAGGGAAATGAGGGGTTAACTCCTGTTTGCTGAGAGCTTGCTGGTGCCCACACAGTGCTACGTGCTGCACATGCCTCAGTCCCTTCAACTCCCACGGCATCCAGGAAGTCAAGAGTCCTAGCCCCTGGTTCAGAGACGTAAGCCACTTGCTGGTTGTCACCGGCTAACCGGGTGCCTTCTGACTTCGCTGGGCCCTCGGCAATTTTGCCTTCAGAGGCCCCTTCCTCCTTAAAAAGACGTTTACAATTATATTGGCTGCAGTGATACATGAAAACGTTTTCTTCGCCCTAAAAGTTCCTTCTTTCTTCGGATTTTGAAAGAAGTGAAAACATTTTTGTGAGCCCTGGGCGCTTTGCCTCCTGTGCCCAGTGGAGACGCGGGGCCTGGAGCTAAGGAGAAATGGCTGGGATTCCGGCCCACGCCCACCGCTGGGGAAGCTCTGAACTCCTCACTGCACTGCCCTTTGCAATTTAAAAAAAAAAAAAAGACAAGCCAAGAACTGGGGGAAAGGGACGGTGGTATTAATAGCTCTCAGGAAAATGGAACTTGATTTGTTTGTCTTGCGTGTCTCCCCACCCCCTTCACTCCAGCCACAGACCTTAAGGGTAACCGGCAGGTTCCAAGGACAAAAGGGATTCATTTATTTTTTAAAAGCAACTCCCAGGCCCTGGCTGGTGTAGTTCAGTTGGCTGACTCGTCCCATTTACCAAGAGGTCACTGGTTCAATTCCCACAGCAGGCTCGATCCCCAGTGGGAGGCACGCAGGAGGCAGCTGATCAATGATGTTTCTCTCTCATCAATGTTTCTCCCCCTCCCCTACCTCTCTCTTGCTAGAATCAATAAAAAACATATTTTAAAAAATAAAATAAATAAATAGAAGCAGTTCCCGGTTTCTACCTAATCTTCAGCAAACAATATCACCGGTAATAATAATAATAAATATTTTTGAGAGCTCCCGGTGAGCCAGGCATTATGCGAGTCACTTGGCCTGCATTGTCTCCCTGAAAGCCTCAGGAACCCTGTGGTAGATACTATGATCATCCCCATTTTGCAGATGATGAAACTGAGGCTTAGAAAGACTGACTGAGCTGGATGAGCGGCAGCGCCAGGACTGGGACCGGAGTCTGTTAGTTTGTTGTTAGAACATAACCTCCAGGAGGGCGAGGGTTGTTTCCTGCGGTCTCCCCATTGCCCAGCACAGCGCCGCGGGACTGCAAGCTCTCGATGTGGAATGAATGAATGAATATGTGACTGAGCCCAGAGCCCGAACCTGAACTGTTCTTTAGGGGAGCTTACCTGGTTCAGGTGCTGCCCCCGATGAAGTGAGGAATTGATCCAGAGGCAACCTCAGGCATTCACTCTGCCATCCAGGTCCCCACCCCCACCCCAGCCTGTGGAATCTCACTGAGGGATCTACCTCCTGCCAAGGCTGCTTCTCCCTGGGAGCTCAAAGGTGCAGCCTGACGTCATTCAGGCCGAGCGCCAGCCAGAGGTGGCCAACGTGTCTGCAGCTCTCTGCCCTGGGGCTCAACTTTTTCCTCTCCTTTTATGCCTTCAGCCCTCCCCCAGGGCACATCAACACAGATACATGGGACGCCCGGGGGGACTTGAACTCACCCACCAAAATAATTAGAGATAGTACAACTACTATAAAAGGAAGGCAATAAGTCAAGCGACCTATGCCATCTGACACAGAATTATGGAACCAGATGGACCAAGGTTGTAAAGCAAAGCATGATAATTATACATAAGGAGGTAAGGGAGGAAATTCATAAAATAATGCAAAAACCAGAAGTCATAGGATAAATGGAAATAAACATAAAATTTTCCCCCCAAAAAATCATTTGGGTGGCGCAGTTGGTTGGAGCATTATCCTGTACACCAGACGGTTGCTGGTTCAATTCCCGGTCAGGGCACATATCTAGGTTTCAGGTTTTATTCCCTGCCAGGACGAATAGGAGAGACAGCAGATCCATGTTTTGCTGAGTCTCTCTCTCCCCCTTCCTCTCTCTCTAAAAAAAAATCAATAAAAAACAAGTGTCCTCAGGTGAGGATTTTTTTAAAAAGCTAGAAAACCAAGCATTATGCTCAAAACAAGCAATTAAAGGAAATGAATCAAATATTTTTTAAGAAAACACACACCAAAAGAAGTCAGAGGAGAGAACCGAGTGAAAACATTAACTGTGAAAAATATAATATTTAAGATCAGAGACAATAGATGGCATACACATCAGGATGAATACAGGTGAGGAATTACCTAGTAAAGAGGCAGATCAGATTGAACACTCCCAAAGGAAACAGGAAACAACAAAGATAACAAATAAATGAGCAAAGCCAAGAGAGATGGAGAGTATAATTAGGTATCCCAAAAGGAAAAATAAAAAGAGAGAAGAGGAAATAATTGAAGAAATAATGGAGATTAAATGTTCCAGAATTAAAGAAAAATGAATGCGCTCAGATTGAAAGGACTCGTGGTGTAGCCAATACTAGAAATAAGGAAAAACCCACACACAGTTATTGGGTGAAATTGAGCAGATGAAAGGCAAAGAGGCAGAGAGCAGAGAGCAATGGCTTCCCCTACAAAGGAATGAGAGTCACATTGACTTGTGAATAATGACACTTGACGAAGAAAAGTCAAAAAGCAGTGTATTAAGAATTGAAAGAAAAGGACCCTTTCAATCCAGAATTTTAAAGCCAGCCAAATTGTCATTCAAACATGAGGTTGTAATAAAAATATTCTTAGTCAAATAAAGCTGCAGAAGGTGGAATACAAAGACCCACATTGAGTCCTAGCCAGTTTGGCTCAGTGGATAAAGCGTTGGCCTGCGGACCAAAGGGTCCCAGGTTTGATTCTGGTCAAGGGCACCTACCTCGGTTTCAGGCTCCTCCCCAGCTTGGGCCCTGGTCAGGCCAGGTGTGGGAGGCAGCCAATTGATGTGTTTCTCTTATATCCATGTTTCTCTCTGTTTTTCTCCTCTTTCTTCCACTCTCTCTAAAAATCAATGGAAAAATATCCTCGGGTGAGTATTTAAAAAAAAAAACCCCAACCCCACAAAGACCTACATTGAAAATACTCATGAGGGAAATAAATAATGAAAGGAACAAATCCAGGAGGTCCTGCAAGTCAGAGTGCTTAAGTCAGGGGTCAGTGCAAGAAACAGAAGCAGAACTTGGCATTTTAGGTTGGAAAAGATTTTATGTACCTAATTCTTTAAAAATATTAGAAAGGCACTAGCTGGTTTGGCTCAGTGGATAGAGCGTCAGCCTGTGGACTCAAGGGTCCTGGGTTCAATTCCGGTCAAGGGCACATGCCCAGGTTTCAGGCTCAATCCCTCGTGGAGGGTGTGCAGGAGGCAGCTGATCAGTAATTCTCTCTCATCATTGATGTTTCTATCTCTCTCTCCCTCTCCCTTCCTCTCTGAAATCAATATTTAAAAAAAAAAAAAAGTGATCAGAGGTGGCAGAGGTGACCTGGGAGGAGGAGACAGTTGGCTCTCGCCGTAGAGGAAGGTTTTGATTGGCGTAGAGTTGGGAAGAGAGCACCTGACAGAAGGCCAGTGCTGACGATCTGCTGCTGTGTGACCAACCGCTCCAGAACTCAGTGGCTTAAAACAAGTTTATGATTATTTTCTCTCACGGGTTGACTGGGCTCAGCTGGGCGGTTCTCACGTAGGGTCTCTTGTGTGGTTTCAGCTGGCTGTGCAGTCACCTGAAGGCTCTCACGTGGCCGGCCGCTGACGCCAGCTGTCGGTCAGGAGCACGGCTGGGCCCTCTCCATGGGCCTTGGGCTTCTGGCCGCATAGCAGCTGGCTTCTGAGAGGGGCGTTCCAGGAGCAAGCATTCTGCAAGGCGGAAGCAGAAGCTGCCCTGTAGGGCTAGACCCATGTCACTTCCAGTGTGACTGCCAGTCACTTCCGTATTCCCATGTTCTAGCGGTATGAGCAGTCATCGGGCCGCCTAGATGCAGGGAGTGGAGAAAATAGACTCTGCATCTTCATTGGGGGGGTAGGGGGGGTGTGGGGAAGAGGGCAGGGCAATGGCCAGGTCACACTGCAGAACAGTGTGTGGAGTAGCAGACACTGTGCGGCCAGCTACCCAATGCTGGGAAGCGTGGGTGAGTTTAGGAGACAAGGAATCGCTCATCTGCCTAAGGTCAGGGAGAAAAGGCGACAGGTGCTGGTGGATGAGACTGAGAAGTCCACGGAAGATCTTGGTTGCCAACGCAAAGAATTAGGGCTTTATTCTGTAGCCAGTCAGAAGCGACTACTGGCATCAGAATGATGGAGACACTGTGCAAAAAGCTAAGGTCTTGGCAAGCTCTGTAAATCTAATTCCTTTTCCAACAAGTCGGTCCCCAAGGATGAAGGCTGGCGGCTCTGTTCCTTCACAGTGGCATATGCCAGCCTCAAGATGGAGTAAAAGACACACCACCCCATCCACTAAGCGTGTGCTAGGCAATTGTACGTGGGGTGCATGGCCAGCCCAGGCCCTGGAGAAGTAAGTCTCCGATTCATAAGCTGCTGGACTATTCTGGAAATTCCAGTATTTCTACATTCACTCCATAGTTCCCAGATCCCTCGGATTCCTCATCTTTGCTAGGACTACTATCCTGGTGATTGACTAAAAAATCATGGCCCAAGTCCAAGCAACGTAAGAGCCCAAGGGAGGGGTGAGTTGCCCCGGGGGCTTGCACGGGACTGAGTGAGGGGCTCTGTCGGCCATCCCCAGAGCTCGGGGATCCAGCGCCCAGAAAGTTAAGCGTGTGTTCAAAGCCAGCCTATCCTTGGGCATTCCCTAAGCGCACTCCTTCCATGCAGCCTATACCTGTGCACGCACGCACGCATTTATTCATTCAAGTGCCTTCTGAGTGGCAGACCCCATGCCGAGTGTGCCAAGGTGGCCGTGACGAAGGCAGCTCTTGTCCCCCCAGAGAGCCCCCAGGATAGAAGACAGACCTATCTTCTAATGAGAACACGTTCACGTGGTAAGGACTGTAACGGAGGTGCCTGTGGGGTGCTGTGAAGCGTCTCAGAGCACACTGACCGACGGGGGGTCGGTAGGGAGGCTTTGGGCAGGTCTTGGAGGAGAAGGAAACAGCTTGCTTAGTGCTCGCTGTGCTAGGGGTCGGGCGTGCTCTGCTGAGTGACTTCTGCACGCCAACCCTTACAGGTGCCTGCTCTGTACAGTGAGGCTAAGTCCTTGGCGTTTGTTAACACTTATTATCTCATTCGATTGTGCAACAAGGAACAAGACAGGAATCACAAAGCCCAGTTCACAGACGAGGAAATGGGCACAGAGGGGTTGAGTCACGAGCCCAAGGTGACTTCACTGAGCCTGAACTCAAGCCCACGTCTAACTCCGAAACCCCTATCTTTGTTTCCCCTGTCACCACCCGTGCCCGGGGCAGGAAGGACACGGAGGGAGCTCAGTAGGTCCAAGGGGGTGCCAAGATGGGGGGGGGGGGGAGAGAGGCGTGAAGGGCCCGGATGCCAGGCCAAGGTGGGGAGCGGACTTCATTCTCTCCTCCAAGAGAGCTGACCGAGGTTCCCACGGCTCCCAGCCCGCACTGGCATCCCTCCCCCCAGGTCACTCTGCCGTGGGAGCTGGTCACCTAATGTCCCTCCAGGCAGGTCTGGGCCTGGAACACCGGTCTCCTTCCTGACCTCCAGCCAGCGCTCACTCCGCACCCGGCTTCCTCCTTGCAGGCTGTGCTGTTTGCTCAGAACCTGGGCAGAGAGCACAGAAATATCTATGTCACTGCCAACCCGGCCTCCTGGAGGCCCCCAAGGCTTACCTCACAGGGAAGTTCAGTTATATAACCCCGAGTTGACACAGCAGGAGGGAGAAGGAAATAGATTACAATTATTCTCTTTTCTCAGTCGAGAACACATCTTTGAAACTGGAGAGCTTGGCATTTTCCTCTCCTTTTGCCTCCCTCGCCTATTGAGCTGGGGTCTCCAGGAATGTTGTGGCTCTAGATCAGCGGTTCTCAACCTGTGGGTCGTGACCCCTTTGTCGGTCGAACGACCCTTTCACAGGGGTCGCCTGAGACCATCCTGCGTATCAGATATTTACATTACGATTCATAACAGTAACAACATGACAGTTATGAAGTAGCCACGAAAATAATTTTATGGTTGGGTCACAACATGAGGAACTGTATTTAAAGGGCCAGAAGGTTGAGAACCACTGGTCTAGATCGATCAGTGATTTTAGCCTGAATTCTGGTGAGACTGGAGGTGGGGGAGGGGAGAGAAAGGGAACTTATGAAAGGGCTGCTTTGGGCCAAACACTCTGCCAGGGGCTTTGTATCCGTTATCTCCTCTTACCTCAGCAGCAAGCCGGTGAAGGAGGTCATTTTCTTTTTTACCTCCATCTTACAGACAAGGAGAGGCGCACAGAGGGGTTAGGTAACTTTCCAAGGGGCACCCAGCAGAGCCAGGCCAGTCTGGCTCTGACACGCTGGAGTTTTTCAAACATCTCATACGGAATTCATAACAAGGGAGCCAGGCATGCTAGCGTCTCCCTGTGGAGGAAGTTCCCAGTGAATCCCATACAGCCCTCCCAGCTAATCTCCGTTCTGACCTTCCCCGTCCCATCCCCTCACCAGATTTCATACTTCCCTTTCAGGGTGTGCTCATCCCACCTCCCGTCCCTCACCTTCGCTCCCGCTGGCTCTCCCAGCTAGAATGTTGCCCCTCCCTTCCTCACTTTACAAAATCCCAGTAAAATAATCATAAAAACGCTCACTCACTGAGCAGCTGTGAAGTGGAGAGGTTAAAAGCACGAACTCGAGTGTTCTGCCTGGGTTCCACCCAGTTCTACCCCTTTTGCTGGCTGTGTGATCTCAGGCAAGTTACTTAACCTCTCTGGACCTCAGGGGGGGGGGGAGGGGTTCTGCCTGTAAGATAGAAATAGTAATACTCTCCTCCTAGGGTTGTCATGGGACAAGATGTTATAAAAAATGGAGTAAAAACTATACAAATAAAAGCTTCTTTGTAGAGTCTTCAGAAATGTGCTTGGCACACGGTGCTTTTTAAGTGCTTATTCTTATTGTCACGCCTTCACAATGTGGAGCAGACACTAAGTCAGCTTCCCTGGGTTCACAGCCCACCTCAGTTGGTGAGCTTAGGCAAGTTACTTAACCTCTCTGGGCCTCCGTTTCCTCACATAAATATTTTCGACTGCAGTGCGCGTTTCACTTAGGGTCGATGAGACCATCAACATAAAGTACTTAGTAGAGGGCTTGGTACGGAGAACCAAGTAAATATGACCTATTGATATATCACTGGGACTCAGACCCCGGTTACCCTGACCCCACAGCCCTCCCCCCGGCTCAGCACCTCTCCCTCGCTGAGCTCCATGGCACTCACGTGCGTCTTGTGTCTTCGTGTCACATCTTCATCACTGTGGTGCGAAGGCATGAGCCAGGCAATCTGTGCTCAGTCCTTGGTCAACGCTGCAGTTCCGCCAGCAAGTATTGAACAGCCACTGCTCATTCACTTAGCCAGTCATTTACTTCACTCAAGGACCATGTGTTCAGTCTTACAATGTGCCAGGCAGTGTTCCAGGCTCTGAATAAAAATGGACACAGCCCCTTCACTCCTAGAGCTCAGAGTCTGGTGTGGGACCCAGCCATTCATCAAATGGAGGATGCTAAGTGCAACTAGTGGTGAGAGAGGGGCATGGTGCCGTCGGAGTGCACAGCACAGACATCTGAGTAACACTTGGATTCAAGTATCATGCGTCAGCAGGTGAGGAAAGTGCTGGGCACATGCAAAGGCCCTGTGGCAGGGATAGGAGGGACTGACAGGGCTGAGCTCAGACAGGGATGAGACTGGAGGGGTCTACAGGATCTAAAACCTGGGGGGACTTTTGTACCATCATAAGTTCTCGTGTGAGGTAGACTTGAGTCCCCCTTAAAAGGTTTTTTTTTAATTTATTGATTTGAGAGAGAGAGAACATGGATTTGTTGTTCCACTTATTTATGCATTCATTGGTTGCAACCAAGGTATGTGTTCTGACTGGGGGTCAAACCCACAACCATGGCAGATTCCAACCAACTGGCCAGGTTCCCTCCTCCAAATCTTTTCATTTATTTTAAAATCAAGGGGAACAACTTTTAGGGTGGGAGAAAACTATTTCAACTTCTTCTCACATCAGAAAAAAATACAATGTTTAGAGGCCATGAAAATTTATTCTGGAGGGAGGGGCCCACCAAAGTCATGAGGTGGCCCTAACCGAGTCAAACCTATTTATTAAGCAGATACCTTCTATCCGTTCTCATTTAATCCTTACACTCTTAATCCTCGCCCAAATATATTTTTCCACTGATTTTTAGGGAGAGTGGAAGAGAGAGGGAAAGACCGAGAGAAACATCGATGTGAGAGAAACACATCGATTGGTTGCCTCCTGCAGGAGCCCCGACCAGGGCCCGGGCCAGGGAGGAGCCTGCAACCAAGGTACGTGCCCTTGACGGGAATCAAACCTGGAAACCTCTGGTTCGCAGGCTGATGCCCTGTAACAGAAAACCGAAGAACCAAGCAATGCTTAGAGAGATGGAGTTACATTTATTATTATTATTATTATTATTATTATTATTATGCGTGGGCCCAGAGAAAAATGTCTCTAGAATTCTGGGCAAATTCACACAGGAAGTTTCCTGTATTTATACCATTTTACCTCTTTGTCTCCCAAATATGGGGTTTTCCGGTCCCCTTTACAAGTTCTTAAAGAGCCCCTATGTGCTGGGGCTTTGAGACCTTGACCAAAGGCTTGGCTGGTGCCAGCACTGATAACTTCGTCTGGGGAAGGTTTAATGGCCTCTTTGAAATGGGAGTAGTCTTATTTTCCTTATTATTTAAGCCAGTATTTACAGAAGCCAAAATGCAGGGTTAAAATTTCAAACAGCAGTTTTTATATAAGATGGATGCTTCATATCCACTGAGCCAAACCAGCCAGGGCTAATCCTCACACTCTTATTTAGCTGCGCACACACCTCTTTTCCCCTCAGGTGAGGACAATGAGGCTCATGGAGGGGAAATGAGTTGCCCACAACAGTGAGTTCAGAGGTAAATAGGTGTGGGATTTGAACGCAGGTTCATCTAACTCCAAACCCTTTCCTCCACTACATCACACTGTGAGTTCATCATCTGACTCTAGTCCTCACAGCATAAGGGTGGGACAGTCAGTCCCATTTTAAAACTGAGGCCTGGAGGAGAGAAGGAAGTACCTAGCTCACAGCCCTTGGCTAATCAATGAGAGAGTAGGGCACAAGCCCCTTCCTCCTGCCCCCCTGGTCTGCCCCACTGCTGGGTCCAAAGCCTTTCCTGCGCCCCCCCCCCCCCACTATCTCCACCCTCCAACCTCACTGTGGCCACCCCTCTGTCCCCCTACCCGCTCTGTCCAGTTTCCCAGCCCATCGAGGGGCTGCTCAGGTCTGTGCAGCACCCACAGCCCACTTTACCACAAAGCCGGTGCCGGTACTGTGCCTGGGCGGGAGGGAAAAGCGAGGCGGCAGGCCAACGCGAGAGCAAAGGTTTACATGAGACCTTGGGTCCCCCAGACAAGTGCCCTCTGTATCTCCAGGCCTGTTGTGACTGGCCACGGGCCAGCTCTCACCACGGAGGCCTGAACTGCTGGGCCCACTTCCCCACCTCCCGTCCTCGCGGCAGCCCAGCGCTTGCCAGGCCGAGCTTGGGCAGGAAAGGGGAAGGGTGTTTCTTCTGGAATGGAGGGTGTGGGAGGCCGGCAACCCTCGGGGAGGGTGAGGGGCCGTGTCCTGAACCAAACGGGGGGCTGGGAGTCACACGGTGGAAGGCGCGTGAGGTGGAGGTCACAGGGCCCCAGCTGCGCATGTTGCAGGAGAGCAAACTGAAGTCCAGACAGGAGAAGCGGCTTACAGCAAGTAAGCAGCACAGGTAAGACTCAAACCCAGGACTCCTAACTTCCAGCCCAGGTTCTTGCCCCATACATCAGGCCTCTCTGTTGGGGTTTTGGTGGTGACCCTGTTAAATAGATAAGGAGATGAGCTTCATAGACCAGGACATTGAGACACAGAGAGAATGTGACGGGTTACAGATTAGTAGGTGTCTTAGAATTTCAAGTTCAGATACGCCAGAGTTTACATCCTTCACTCACTAATTGCAAACACGTTGAGGTTAGCCAAGCCCTTGGAGAACGTGGACAGAGGCAAAGAATCAAAAGTGAGGCCCCTGAAACGTCGGCATTAGGAACAAAGTCTGGTCATTGGAGTTCGCAGGAGGACGTTGGCCTTGACTCTTAAAAATAATAATAACGTCCCTAAGAGCACTGGGGGTCAGGGCACCTGGTTCCAAGGAGCACGTTGGTACTCGGTTATGTGGTTTTTTTCCCCCCTGCACTCCACCCCAATTTCCCCCAGAGGTTTAAGGCTGACTTGTCCAGGGTGTACAGAACTCAGTACATCTACGTGTTCTTGCTTTGATAGGTGGTAATTAGACGTAACTCAGGAACTTAGAAGTAACTAAGTCTGTTCTTTTTAGGAATTTCCTGCAGTTACATTGCAGGGTGATTGAACGCACAGCTAAGGCGGATAACACAGGCCAGGTGGGGCCGCACTCACCAGCCAGGGTTCCTTCAGGTTTGGTTGAGTTCTTACTGTTGTGACTGCTCTCGTCTTAAATGAATCAGAGAGGAGTTCTCCAAAACTCACCAAGTGAACTTTCTTCTCTCTGTGTGCGCCTGGGTGGCTTTGCTGGCCCTCAGTTTCCCCAATTGTAAGGAGAGGGCGTTGGGCTGCGTAGTTCTCAGACAGGGTTCCACAGAATCCTGTGGTCACAAGGGGGTGCCTCCTAGGACCATCGCAGAGGGGGGTGGGGAGTGGTGAGAGGTTGTGTGTGGGGAGGGGGAAGTTAGGTTCCTTACGTCTTTTGGAAGAGCTCAGTTTTCTATCATAAATTCATCCCCAAACACTCCGACAGAAAAATAGATCTCCTTTCAGTCTGAAAATCTCCCGGTTTCATTTTTTCGTGGCTGCCGAATCCCCTGCGCCTCCCTCCTCCCCCGCAGTGGGATTGGTCACCCCCAGGTTGCTGCAGAGTGATGGCCCTGACACCCCCCAGTCCCCGATCCGTGCGCTGCTCCGCCTTGGCTTGCTCTTCCACTTTAGTGAGGCCCATCCTCTAGGAGCTTCCTGGGCAAAGGTGCATGGGGTGCAGTGGGTTTTTAAAAAAGCCCTGCCTGCCCCAAAAATATCGTTCGTATGCCCTTTCATTCAATATTTAGCTTGGCTTGCTATCCGCGTCTCGGCTGGAAATTATTTTCCCTTAGCATTTTGGAGGCTTGTCTTAGAGCTTCTGGTGCTGCTGCTGTCAAACCCAGTGCCGTTCTGGTTTTATCTTGATTGTTGGTCCTTCCTATTTGACCTTAGAAATAAAATTGCCCTCGCCAAGGAGCTCAATGGTTAGAGCATCATCCCGATACCCCAAGGGTTCCCCAAGGTTGTGGGTTTGATCCCCAGTCGGGGCACATACAAGAAGCAACCAAGGCCAAAACCGGTTTGGCTCAGTGGATAGAGCGTCGGCCTGTGGACTGAAAGGTCCCAGGTTCGATTCCGGTCAAGGGCATGTACCTGGGTTGCGGGCACATCCCCAGTGGGAGATGTGCAGGAGGCAGCTGATTGATGTTTCTCATCGATGTTTCTAATTCTCTCTCTCCCTTCCTCTCTGTAAAAAATCAATTATATATATATATATATAAAAGAAGCAACCAAGGAAGACATAAATAAATGTAGGAACAAATCAATGTTTCTCTCTCAAATCAATTTTTTTTTACAGAGTTTTTTTTAAAAAAATCTATGGACATGTGTGGAGTATTCTTTTTATGCCCTGTGTTCTAAAAGGTCATGATGATGAGCCCTATTGGGGTCTTTTTCATTCATTATTCTGGGGACTCAGAGGGTCCTCTTATTCTGAAAATTCATATTCTTCACTTCTGGGAAATTTTGAGGTATTATTTTTTTATTTGATAATTTCCTTCCCTCAATTTTCTCTGCTTAATCACTTCTGGAATTCTTATTAGGTTGTTGGACCTCTTGGAGTAATCTGGTTTGTCCCACTTTATGAGACATTTTGTCAATCTTCCAAGCCGTTTTTGAAATTTTTATTTATTTTTTCAATTTTTAATTTCTTAGCACCCTTTCTTTCTTTTAAATACATTTTTATTGACTTCAGAGAGGAAGGGAGAGGGAGAGAGAGATAGAAATATCAATGATGAGAAAGAATCATTGATTCGCTGCCTTCTGTGCGCCCCCTACTGGGGATCGAGCCTGAAACCCAGGATGCTCTATCCACTGAGCCAAATCAGGGCCACACTGAGCTTTTTATTTTATTTAATTTTAATTAATTTTCATTTAAATGTAAATGGCCACACGTGGCTGTCATCTGGGGCTGTGCAGTCCACCTCCTGATTCACTCTCTGCAGAGGTGAAGTTACCGAATCCCTGGGGCAGAGGAAGCCCATGCCAGGGGGACCCAAGGAGGAGGGGCTGGAGCTGAGCTGCAAATTCCTCTTTTCAGCCCCAAGTGGGACCCTGGCCTTTGGTGGCAGCCACTGCCCCCCACTCCTGAGTCTTCCTGGGGTTTCGTCAGCAAGATCAGCTTTGATTGGTTTCCCGTCAGCCTTTTCCACTCAGCCATCAGCTCTTCCTGCTTTCAAACCTGGATCGGCCTCTCTCTAGTGCAGTGATGACGAACCTTCTGAGCTCGGCGTGTCAGCATTTTGAAAAACCCTAACTTAACTCTGGTGCCGTGTCACATATAGAAATTTTTTGATATTTGCAACCATAGTAAAACAAAGAATTATATTTTTGATATTTATTTTATATATTTAAATGCCATTTAACAAAGAAAAAATCAACCAAAAAAATGAGTTCGCGTGTCACCTCTGACACGCGTGTCATAGGTTCGCCATCACTGCTCTAGTGGTTGTCTTCCCTCCTTTCCCTCAGCCTGTGGGTCTACATGTCTTGATTGCTTTACTATCATTTGTGAGGCGTCTCAGGAGGAAGCAGAGATGAATACTGCGTTCCATCGGCTATGCTTAACCAGAAAAATATAATTTTTAAAAGAAAAATATAGATCCTAAGCATTATTTCTCCCAGAATGAGGCAAAACCGAATTTATCCTTTTTACCTCTGTTTTCCTATGGGTCAGGAGAGTCATCCCTAAGTCACTGTGGAGCCCAGTTCTGCTGGGGGAGGTGCGAGGCTCTGGCCGGCTGGGCCGGCTGGGGTGGGACAGGCTGGCTAACACAGGCAGTGTGGTGTCTCGTTTCGGTAAAGGGATGGATCAATGGGCTCCTGGAGGGGCCCTGCAGCTGACGGGCATCCTTGCACCCCAGAATGGGACAGGGAGTGGACTTACAAGATTAAAGACCTTGTAAGCCCTCGGTCTTCCGGACGAAACCGGTTCCAATTACTCAGCAGTTGCTAGGCAAACAGCTCAAAGAAGATTTTATCAGAAGGAACGTACACGATTGAGAGCCGTCAGGCAAGGACACTCGTGGGGGCGAGGGGTGGAGGAAGGTCACTTCCCAAAGCAGCTGTCCCCAGCAAAGGGTCGGATTTGTCCTCATTCAGGGAAATCAGGCATGAACAGCAAGGTCAGCCTCCTCGTCGCATGGCCAGCTGGGGGCACTACTGCGCATGCGCCGTTAGAAAACATGCCAGTGCTTATGCCACATGTTAAAGAATGGTGGGAAATCACCCGTGGGAGGAAAGGGAGGAGATTTTAGTATTATAAGGAGGATATCATGAGACCACTTCCTGAAACGATCGGTATAGAGTCCTCCAGGCCGCCTCTCCCAGCCTCGGGTGATGTGAGCCGGATCAGTCCCTGGTCCCGCAAAGCATCTTGGGCTTCTCCCTGAAAAAAAAAAAACAGTTCTGGTACTTGTCAATGTCAGGGATGGCATGGATATGGAAAAAAGTTTAACCAATTAAGTCTCAGCCTTTCTGCTAAACTCTTAGCAAATTACAGGGTATGGTTACACAAGCCTTATAGTATCCAGGGCAGAGGTCCTCAAACTTTTTAAACAGGGGCCAGTTCACGGTCCCTCAGACATTCCACACGTGCTCACTGTGGGCCGGGGACGAGTCGGCTGCTAAGCAGGACAGGCAGCGGCGGCAAAAACACCCGGCGGGCCGGATAAATGTTTTCGGCGGGCCGGGTGAATGTTTTCGGAGGGCCGCATGTGGCCCGCGGGCCGTAGTTTGAGGACCCCTGATCCAGGTGATCTGAGTGGGTTAACAGGTTATTACTTCTTTTTTTAAAATATATTTTTCTTGATTTCAGAGAGGAAGAGATAGAAACATCAATGATGAGAGAGAATCATTGACCGGCTGCCTCTTGCATGCCTCACACTGAGGCTCGAGCTAGCAATTGGGGCATGTGCCCTGACCGTGGAACCGTGACCTCCTGGTTCACAGGTCGACGTTCAACCACCGAGCCATGCCGGCCAGGCTACAGGTTATTAATTCTAAATAAAGGTTAGTGTATGCTAGGTACCTGCAAGGCTGTATATCTATATTTTAAGTTAGGTCACATTGGCAGAGAGGAGATGTAGAAAGAAAAAACTGAGAATGGTTACCAGTTAACTGGGCAAATGAACCCCACAGATGGGACGGAATTCTGGGTGGTGAGGGCTGGGGTGGGGTGGTCCTTCGGGACAGGACGAACTACCGATGTATTTGAAGTTAGGGTGGAGGTAGGTGCTGAGACTCGCTTGGAGGGCAGGAAGCAGGCCTGCCCGGCTGACCCCTGAGCCCACTCCCCACACCCCTGCACCGGTCCGTTGTCCTCGGACTCTTCCTCTGCTCCCGTCAATGGGCTTCTCACCACTCCCTCCGATGTGTGCTAGTGCCCACCACTCCCGTCCGACCCCGCAGTGCCCTGCACAGCTCCTGGCCTGTGGGGACTGTCTGCTCAGGCAGGGCTTGGGAGGCGAGAGTAGATAAGAGTACAAAGCCTGGGGTGAGACAGATAAGAGTCTACAGCCTGCATATATGCCCCCTCACCCCCCCAAAAATGTTATCCACATCCTAATGCCCAAACCTGTGACCGTGTTACCTTACATGACAAAGGGGGCTTTGTAGATGAGGATAAGGTTCTAGAGGTGAGGAGATTCTCCTGAATTACCTGGGTGAGGCCAGTGTAATCACAAGAGTCCTCATATGGGGAGGCAGGAAAGTGAGAGGAGAGGAGAGATGATGGAAGCAGAGGGCAGAGGAAGAGAGAGACAGGAAGATGCCACACTGTTACCCTGAAGATGTAGGTGGAGGAGGGGCTTGGGCCAAGGAATCAGATGGCCTGCAGAAGCTGGAAGAGACAAGGCAACAGGTTCTCCCCGAGCCTTCAAAAGGAATGCAGCCCTGCCAACTCCTTGCTTTTAGCCCGGCGACTCTGATTTTAGACTGCTGACCTATAGAGCGACGAGAAAATTCATTGGTGTTGTTTGAAGCCACTAGGTGTGTGGTGGTTAGTTACAACAGCCATAGGAAACGAATGCTTCCTACCTGTGCTCTACGTTAGCACTGGGATGTTGGGTGTGTTACCTAGCCTCGCTGAGCCTCAGTTCCTCCATCTGGGAAACAGATAATATGCGTGAGAAAATATATACGAAGTCCTTGGCAGGGTAAGCAGTCCAGAGCGAGCACCTGCTACATGGTCGCTGTGTTTGTGGTTGTCATCGTCATTGTTGTTACTGGTTGTCTCTCCACCGGTGGACATTTCCCTTCCTGTGGAGACGTCCTCAGGGCGGAAGGATAGGGAACTGTCAGGAGACAGGTCTGTTGTTCCGCTCCAGTAGTTCTCTGCCAGAGGCCAGTTGCCTCCCAGACTGAGAAACATCTGGAGGCATTTTTGCCACAACTAGGAGTGCTGCTGGCATCTAGTGGGTGGAGGCCAGGGATGCACTAACATCCTGCCCTGCACAGGTCAGGTCTCGGAATGGGGAATTATCTGGTCCCCATGGCAACAGTGCCGTGTGCGCGGAGCCCTGCCCGCTCGGGCTGCTGACCCGTGGAGTGCCCAGGACAATTGCTTACCTCCTGGGAGGCTTGGCAGCCACGGACAGTTTGGAGGTAGAAGATGTGAGTTTGAGTCTCAGCTCCTCCACTCGCTATAAGACTTGGAGCAAGTCACTCAACCTCTCTGAGCCTCCGTTTTCTATCAGCAAAATGGAGATAAAAAGGCCCGCCTTGAAGTGATTACGTGAGAAAGCATGTGGGAGCCTAGTGCCTAGCCCTGTGTTAGTGTCTCCTTAAATGTTAGCTCCCTCCCCTTCCTGACCAGAATGTCAAGGTGGAATTCTTTTCTTCTGCCATATTCACTTAAGGGCATACATTCTTTAACTTGTGCCTTCTTTTTCTCCTTGGGGACAGGGGGGCACCTGGAGATTTGTGCGGGAGGTGTCGTTTGAGGAGACTTGGGAGCCGAGCCCTTGGCTTGTGCCCAAAGACCGAGGGCCAGATGGAAGCCACAGGTCTCATTCCAGCTCTTGGTCAGACTCAACCACAACGCCCACAGGTCTCGTCCTCCCACCGACTCCTGGCACTGTTTGTGCCACCCTTTTGGCACTAGGCAAAAATCTGCCCCATGACCACTTTTATCTGGGATTTCTATTTATAGATCTTAGCATGTGGAACTTAGATTCGCGCGTCTTGGGTTGGGAGCTCCTTGAAGTAGCTTTCTTTACAATGTGGGCCACGAAAGTCAGAAACAGAGAACCCTCAAGGCAGGATTTGACAGAGGAGGTAACTAAGACTTCATAAAAGTGGTGGGCCTAGAACCCAGATCTGCAAGCCACTGCTTTTTCCATAGGACTTCAGTATGATATTGATCAGGCATCTCTGAGACCAATGCTGGGCTAAACTTGAGGAGATGATTCCCAATAATTATTGATTGAAGGAGAGATTCTTAAAGGAAACAATTCCACTTCTTATCCTCACTGTCTAAGCTCTAGGAACGTGATCCCCACAGCCCTTCTTTGAATCCTCTCTGAGCTAGTATGTACGTGGTAGGCGCTGGTTGAATGAATGACAGGGCAAATGGACAGAAGAACAGGTGGAGGGTAAATTGTGTGCAGTGGATGGGTGGGTGGGTGGGTGCGGGAGTGGATGGGAGGATGAAAGAATAGGTGGATAACTGAAACCAGAAATGTGCTTCCTAATTTCTGAAAACCAACCACAAGGAACATGTGTTTGGTTTGTAATTGTGGGTGGCCCCAAGTGCAAGGGAACATGAAGCTACGTTGGATCCCATCTTTGGGAGCTGTAATACACAAGGGGACAGAGCCACGCACAGGCAGGCAGATGGAGCGGGGGAGATGATGTGGAGCCCAGCAGGGATGGAGAGTGTAGGAGGTGGCCCTTTGGGATTCAGGCAGAATTGGGTTACTATGTGCCCAACAGAATATTTGGAGGTTCATCCCATTTGCACTGCTGCTACCACTTCAGACCCCTGTGTGGAGTTCTCAGTTTGGTCCAGTCTCAGATGCCTTCCAGGAAGCATTCCTGCCTTCCAGCGTGAATTGCATATGCTGACTTCCCTCTCCTAACACCTCCGAGTCAGCATCTACCAAGAAAAATGAAAATATTGGTTCTCAAGTTAAGCTCTGAATAGCTGTTGCATACAACAGAACTATAGATTGGAAAGGTTCTTAGAGATCATCTTCAAATGGGACCATTTTACAGATGGGAAAACTAAGGTCCAGAGAAAGGAGAGCTTTCCAAAGTCACATGCAAAACCAGTGGGAAAGGCAACCCTGTTCTCCTGATTCTCACCCCAAGAATTTGTTACTTCTTCTTCCTTGGCCCACCCAACAGACCCCATGCTCTACCAGCTGCATTAGGACTTTTGTCTTCCTGGGGGGGAAGGGGGGGGTGTCATTATTTCCTCTATCTCTGCCCTCAGTGGAGATAGAGGAGAAAATTGGAACCCTCAGGTAGTTCTGGGGAATCCCTCCTCAGTTCCCTCCTTGGGACATCATACTTCATGGAGCTGGAGTTTCTTTCCTGAAGGCCCAAATCAACAAAGTCAAGGCTAACAGGAATCAATGCAAAGTCCTGCACTTAAGTTCAAAACTACATTATACAAGAGCGAAATGGAGACCTAGTCACTGAACAGCAGCTCATCTTAATATCATTACCATTAATAATGCAACTGCCATTGCCTTTTATTTCCATAAAAGGAAATAAAACTGCACTTTGCAGTTTAGCAAGCCCTTTTACTTACCAATCTTAGGGCTCGGATTGACCATGAACAAGTATAAGAAAAAGTCTGAAAAAGTTTTAGGCGCACATCAACAGGGTGTGTATGAGCAGTGTACTGTGGCCCCTGTAAAGCAAATGAGCTATTTGTTTGCATTAATCCAGTGTAATACCAATAGGTTTTGTGCACAGCCCCTGTTCTAAATATGTTACATGATTTATTTCATTTAATTCTCACAACAACCCTCTGAAGTTTATAATTGCTGTTTTATGGGTCAGAAAACCCAAGAGGTGAAGAAAGTTGACCAAGGTCATATAGAATTCTGGTAAGTATCAAGCAAAATGTCATTCTGGACATTTCAGGACCCCTCTGGAGTCATGTGTTCAGTTTGTGGTACTGAATTTAAGGGAGACATTGACACAGAAAAATGAGGAACCCCAAAGTTTACTTAAAGCAGCGGTTCTCAACCTTCTGGCCCTTTAAGTACAGTTCCTCATGTTGTGACGCAACCATAAAATTATTTTCGTTGCTACTTCATAACTGTAATGTTGCTACTGTTATGAATCGTCATGTAAATATCTGATATGCAGGATGGTCTTAGGCGACCCCTGTGAAAGGGTCGTTCGACTGCCAAAGGGGTCGCGACCCACAGGTTGAGAACCGCTGACTTAAAGGCTCTGAGAAGCAATGAATTAGAGAACATACAATTGCTGTTTGCAAGGGCAGAAAACTCCTTTACTTAGAAACAGGTTGAGTTCACAGGACATTTACCAGTCATTTGTAGGTTAAGTACAAAGGGGCATACTCTAACCAACTGCTATTTCCACCTATTGGTGGGAGGTAAAATTGAAGTGTTGATATCAGCTACCTTAACTGCTCCATCCAATGGAAGACTGAATTTAACCTTTCATGCATAGAAGAGCTTTTTTTTTTTAATCCTCGCCTGAGGATATTTTTTCCTCATTGATTTTTAGAGAGAGTGGAAGGGAGGGGGAGAGACAGTGAGAGAGAAACATCAATGTGAGAGAGACACATCAATTGATTGCCTCCCACACACACCCTGACCAGGGATGGAGCCTGCAATCAAGGTATGAGGTACAAGCCCTTGACAGAATCAAACCTGCAACCCTGAATTCCGTTCACGGGCCAACACGAAGACCTAACCACTAAGCAAAACAGGCTAGGGCCACAGAAGTACTTTTAACCTGACAGTTGTCATATATAAGAGGTAGCAGATTACCTTTGTGGGCTGAGAATTAGGACCAATGGGTGAAAATCCAAGAAGAGAAATGTTGGTTCCAACATGAAGATTAATTTTCTGATAATGAAAATTTCCCAACAACTCCAGGGGCTGCTTGGGATCAGTGAGGTTTTTGTCTGTGGAAAAGACAGTCAAGCTGAACCTCCCATCTCTCAGGTGATTGGGGAAATCCATCCCAATGTTTTGGTGGGTCAAGGTCATTCATGGGTTATTTTCTCTGAGTTACAGTTGGCCTTTTGAGCAGGGTCACCTAGGAGTGGTACTGTCTTTGTTTTCTTATCCAACAGGGAACTTTTAGGCCAAGCCAGAGGGAAGGAGGGTACCACTGGGGCAGAGCAGTAGGGGAGATATTTTCGGCAGGCGGGCCTGGCAACATTCATCTTCCAGATTTGGCTCTGACACTTGAACAAGGAACAGGGAGGAGTGGCTCAGGAGTAAATGGTCATGACCCTCTATCACTTCCCAAACTGACCTCCCACCCAAGGCCATTTGTAAACAACCCAAGGGACAACAATCCGTTGTTGATTCTGTAAATGTAATTAAGGCTCTGCTGAAGATGTCCAGAGTTGCCCAGTGTTGCCCAGGGCAGGGACCAGTAAGGTAGGATCAGTCAGGGGCAGGGGCCTGCGGCAAGGGCTCTGCCTCTCTCTGCTGCGCCCCAGCCTGTGTAGGTTTTCCATCAGAGCCTGATATTGACTTGAGCTCTGGATGCTGGGCCATTTGTATCTTGTGTATTCACTGGGAGGATTCACTGGGGGAAGGGGTTATGGAATCCGACAGACCCAGCTTGAATGCTAGCACAGCCACAATATTAGCTTGGTGAGCTTATATTGATTTCGCTCTGCTCTGAGCCTCTGTTTTCTCATCTGTAGAATGGGCACGGTGACTGCACCTTCCTTGCCAGATAGGTAGGAGGATTCAATAAGACCTTCCACACAAAGCACTCAGTGCAGTGCCTAGCACATAGTTGTATTATTATTATTATTGGCCCAGTACACGAAATTCGTGCAAGGGGCTCAGCCCTCTCAGCCCCGGCTTCGTCTGGAAGGTCGTCCGGAAGGTCGTTCGGCTGTCTGGTCTAATTAGCATATTATGCTTTTATTATTATAGATTATTATTATTAAATTAACCTCAGTCAGTGAAAACCAGCATCACCCACTCCGTACACCCCTATGCACCCCCTTTTCTATAGCCATAGACTGTTGTCATAGGCATATTTGATACTGAAATCCCCCTACTGGACCTCACTTGGTTAACAAGACCGGCTGGGGCTCCACACATGAAAACACCCACAGCCTTGGCCCTCACTGTTCCACCTCCCTCCCTCCCGCCTTCTCGGAGGTGGCAGGAACAGAGCTGTAATTGAGAGCCCTCGTCCCGAGATGAGGCAAGAGATGCTCTGAGACTGCTCACTGCCCGCTCAGAAAGAAGAGTAGCTGGGCCCACCGAAAAGAGTTGCACCTGGAACTGGGGAGGTTGCCCAGGAGGTCATCCCGAGAGGAGCCGTGTCCTGGTGCCTTAGACGCTGCATTACCGGTCAGTGTGTGTGTGTGTGTGTGTGTGTGTGTGTGTGTGTGTGTGTGTGTGTGTGTGTGTGTTTTTCTGTGGTGACTGGTCCCGGACCCCCTAGTGTGTCCCACAGCGGGGTGGTGCGGTGGGAAGGATACAGACTTTGAAGTTGCAGGGTCAGCTTCCAGGCTGTGTGAGCATGGACAGTTAGCTTTATCCCCAAGTCTTGGGGGCCTCACCTGAAACAAGGGGAGAGGAAACCCTGTTTTACATAAGTTAACAAATTAAACCGAAGCATGGATTTTTAAAAATACCTGCCACGGGTGTTGCCATGTGCAGGCCCTCCGGTGGTGGCTTCTGTCATTTTTGTGTTGTTGGTTCAGCGGTGGGCGTGTGCACAGGCAGGATGTAGCTTATCCAGTGATTATTCCACGTCTCTCTCACTAAGTGACTCTTGATCAGCAGCCACCCACATGCCTCTCTTTTCTGTTTTTAAAAGAAATTTTGAGAAAGCATGACTGGTGAGTCTTCTCAGCTTGATATTGGTGGCGATAGAAGCAGAGGGTATATAGGCAGATACATATTAAAACTATGTACTGGGATGGAGAACAGTGTGGGGGGCAGGGCAGGTATCTCCCCTTAGGAGTAGGGGGGAGTTATGGGGGGGCGGGGGGAGACTTTCATTCCATGTTCTCATATTGGTCCACACTTATTTTTATTTATTTATTTTTAAATACATTTCTTTATTGATTTCAGAGAGGAAGGAAGAGGGAGAGAGAAGTAGAAACATCAATGATGAGAGAGAATCATCCATCAGCTGCCTCCTGCACACCCCCCACTGGGGATCGAGCCCACAACCCAGGCATGTGTCCTTGGCCGGAATCGAACCTGGGACCCTTCAGTCCGCAGGCCGACGCTCTATCCACTGAGCCAAACCGGCGCTAGAGCCACACTTATTTTTATAGAAAAAAATTTTTGTTGTTGTTTTGAGCTCCAGATCCACCTCTCTGTAATTTAGTTCAGCAAATATTTCCTAATATCCACTAGAACACGAAAAAGCACTTTTCATACCTACCCTCTACCCCTCAGCTCCCTTGGGAAAAGCTACCTCATTTTACAGGTGCGCAAACCAAGCTGGGAGAAGGTCAATTACTCCCCCAGGTACTTCTACTGGCAAAGGTGAGTGGATCTGGACACGTTATCTGGGGCAGGTAGAAGGCTTTGAGAAAGAACCAGAAACAGGCTCTACCCTCAGTGAACCTGGGAGCTTAGCTGCCAGCCACAGCCAGTGAGCCGCACGCTGTGGTGTGTTCTTCTCTGAGTGCTGTGGAGGGAGGGAGAGGACTGGATGGCTAATTCTGTCCGGGGAGGACTCTTCCTGGGGTGCCTGGGCTGAGCCTTAAAGGATGTGATCTTTTTGGATTGGGAGCAGGCGGGGGAGCATGGCCGACCTGGGCCTGTTTAGGACGGTTAGGACACAGGAAGTCCAGTCGGGAAGAAACGTTGGCCAAGGTGGGGAGGTCAGGAGGCAGAGCCACAAGGGGACTCCCCGCTGGGCGTCTTGAGGGTCTGGTCTAAGCAGGGAGGTGCAGACAAGAGCCGGGAGGCTTTAGGCAGAGACCTAGGGGAGAGCTGAGAAAGTGAAGGCAGAGTCATCCTATGGCTCCACAGGGCCTGGCCACAGAGGGTGCTCCTGAGGCGGGAGCCCCAGCCGGGGGTGGACGGCCTGACCCAGTGGAGGAGTGTTTCCATCAGGAGTTGGGAGGGTCTGGCAGAGAAGCGGCCCGGCGGTGGGGGCTCTCGGGAGATGCCCACGGTGGGGGCCTGGGGAGGGCAAAGCCCGGGGCAGCCAGCCCAGAGACAGCAAAGACCAGGAATGATGGGGGTGGGGGACGATGGAGAGGTCCATTGTCACAGCTTTTGGCAGAGGCTGGTGTGAGGAGCTGGACGCTTGAAGACAGAGGGTGGAAATGGCCCATGGAGGGCTTTTGCTGCCAGATTTAGAAGTGTGGGCGCTGGGGAGATGATGGTTTTTTGAGCCCAAGAATGCCGTGGTCACACCTACAGCCTTTCTCTACTAAAATGTGAGCTTCTCCCCCCCCAAAATAAAATAAAATGGAATGTGAGCTTCTGGAGGCAGGGAGTTTGTCTTTTATTTCATTGTGTATTCCCAGCACCTAGCACAGGGCCAATCACTTCGCAGGTGTTCGATTCATATTGGTTTACTAAATATGTTGACTCACAATATATATAAGGGCTATGGATATGTACTGTTTATGGGTATATGCTATGTTTATGGACATATATGTATGTCGTAAACATTTTTTAAACTTTGATGAAAAAAATATACACGATTTAGCCAAGGTAGTAACCTTGGGGGAAGGATTGAGATAGACTAGAAAAGGGATTTCAACTGAGTCTCTTGTTGTTGTTTTTTAAATAAAGAATAGAAGAAAATGTGATTGTAAACATTTGTTCAATCCGAGTTTATTTCAGAGAGGAAGAGCGAGGGAGAGAGAGATAGAAACACCAATGATGAGAGAGAATCACTGATCGGCTGCCTCCTGCACGCCCCCTACTGGGGATCGAGCCCACAACCCAGGCCTGTGCCCTTGATCAGAATCGAACCCGGGACCTTTCCGTCCATAGGCCGACGCTCTATCCACTGAGCCAAACAAGCCAGGACTTTATTATTCTTAAATATTTTTTTTATTGATTATATTTAGAGAAAGAGGAAGCAAAAGGGAGAGAGAAACATCTATCTGCTGCCTCCCGCATGCCCCCTACAGGGCAGGGAGCCCACAACCTGCAACCTGGGCATGTGCCCTGACCGTATTTGAACCAGCAACCTCTTGGTGCAAGGAATGACACTCAGCCAACTGAGCCACATCGGCCAGGGCAGAAATACTTTTTTAATTATAAAGAACTAGGGGCCCGGTGCACGAAATTCGTGCACTGGGTGTGTGGGGGGGGGAGTGTCCCTCAGCCCAGCCTGCCCCCTCTCACATACTGGGAGCCCTCAGGCGTTGACCCCCATCACCTCCAATCGCAGGATCGGCCCCTTGCCCAGGCCTGACGCCTCTGGCTGAGGCGTCCGGCCCGGGCAGCGGGGACCCGCAGCTGCAGCGGCCCCGCGATCGTGGGCTCCGCTTTAGGCCCAGGCAAGGGACCCCTAGCTCCCGGGACTGCCAGCTTCGACCGTGCCCAGCTCCCATCGCTGGCTCCACCCCTACTTCCTGCTATCACTGGCCAGGGCAGCAAAGGCGCCTGATTCTCCGATCATGGCTGGGGGGCAGGGCAAAGGTGGCCCCAGGGCCACCTTTGCCCTGCCCCCCAGCTCTTAGCTCCCCCCTGGGTTTCTGATCACTGTCAGTGGCAGGGGGCTTCTTCCTGCTTTCCCTTTCGCCTCCCTGCATTGTGCCTACATATGCAAATTAACCGCCATCTTGTTGGCAGTTAACTGCCAATCTTAGTTGTCAGTTAATTTGCATATAGCCCTGATTAGCCAATGAAAAGGGTAGCTCGTACGCCAATTACCATTTTTCTCTTTTATTAGTGATGATAATATATACCCTGGCCGGCGTGGCTGTTGGTTGAGTGTCGACCTCTGAACCAGGAGGTCACAGTTCAATTCCCGGTCCAGGCTCCACATCTTCCTAGCTGTGTGACTTTGGTTCATTCACTCAACCACTCAGCCTCAGTTTGCTCAGCTGCAAAATGAGAGGATTAAATGAGCTTATGTGGTGTGTGAAGGCGCCTGGGACAGGGCCTGGTGCATGATAAATGCTCAACATGCATTAACTCTCCTCCCACGGAGAGCTTTGTGCAACCTGACCTTTGTCCTCCTTCCTCTCACCCGTCAGCCCATGTGAATGGATCTCCTCCCGTGGCTTATGTCACTGACTACTTCATCATCACAGTTAATTTTTTTCCCCATCGCCTCCTTAGATTATAAAACATTTAAAAGCAGGAATATCATTCCAGACGCTGTTGCAGGCAGTGAAAAGCCCTCTAGGGTGGGAGGCAGATGTCCTGGGTTAACTTCTGCTGGGTAAACTTGGGGCTGCATGTAGTTTGGGGGGGCTTCAGTTTCATCAGTTGAATGGCAATAACAATAACCTCCCTCACACCGTTTCTTGAAGAGCAATTCAGACATTCTGTGTGAACCTGGTCAGGGGGAGTTTAATAAATGTTGTTGAATGGATTTAAACTGCTTTGAAAAATGAAGTTCTTTACAAATATCAGACAGTATTTTTAATTCCCTAAAGTATATAGCAAAGGGCCTGTGTTGACTTGCGGAAGGCTTGAATATTCTCCAATCATCCAGAGAAAGGCCAGAGGAAGCATCACACCGGGGTTATAAAGCTCACTCTGATTTGAAACAAAATTTCATCTTCACTCCCACCAGGATCAAGATGACCACAGCCACCCCTCTCGGGGGGACCACCTTCTTCTCACTGAACGTGACCACCAGAGAAGATGACTTTCTGTACAAGAGTAAGGCCCACTTGGCATGGCAGCTGGGGGAGGGATGGCGGGGCAAGTGTCCAGGTCAGCTCCTGGTCCAGAGGTCAAGAGCTTGGGCTCTGGAGACAGACCGCCTGGGTCTCGGTCTCAGGTCTACTGCTTGCCAACTGGGCGACCTTGAGCGTGTGACTTCACTGCTCTGTGCCTGTTTCTTCATCTATTCGTGGGATATTAATGACGTTACCACACAAGGTAGGTGAGGATTAAAATAGACAATCCATGTAAAGAGCTTAGAACAGCTAGATGTGTGCTGAGTACCCAATGGGTAGTATTATTACTACTGTTATTTTCATTAGGGAGTTTGGGGGTCTAGAGGGCCATGGGAATTTGAATCTTTTGTAAGATGTCCCTAAATGGGTCGCCTTAAAGTGTAGCTACTGTCATACTAATTTTGCAAGGCAAACACATCCCATCAGTTCACAAAGGAGTGAATGAATGTAGGTGGGAGGAGTTAGCCCAGGGGAGGCATCTGCAGGAACCAGGGGTCCCCAGGAGGAAACATTGGAGGGCCAGCTGATTGTACTGGGGGGAGTCTGGGTCCGGTCCAGTCATTCCAGTTGACTTGGTATACACTTCTGCAGATGCAGCAGGCCTCCTGACACATGGTGTGTCCCCCCGTAGTGAACAGGTCCAGGCTCTGGTGCTGGCAGGGAGCTGGATGAAGGTGAAGGTGGATGTATGTGTAGAAAATCAGTGATTCTTGGGGCAATGAGGTCTTTATCCTCTCCCTTTTTTTGTTTGTATTTTCAAAATTTTCTACAAAAATTACATATTACTTTATCAAAAAGAGGGAAGGGCCCTGGCCGATGTGGCTCAGTGGTTAGAGTGTCAGCCCATGCACTGATGGGTCACGGGTTCGATTCCTAGTCAAGGGCCCATACCTGGGTTGCAGGTTCAATCCTCGGCCCTATTTGGGGGGCGTGCAGGAGGCAACCGATCTCTTTTTCCCCCTCCTTCCCTCCCTCCCTTTCACTCTCTAAAAATCAATGGAAAAAATATCCTCCGGTGAGGAATAGTTTAAAGTAAAGAAAAAAGAGGGAAGGGTATTTTGCTTGCCTGTTTCCCAAAAGAGGTTTGGAGCTGGGTAACGCTGGACTCGACCCAAGGCAGAGTTTTGGCAGGCGATGTGCTGAGGACATAGCTCCCAAGCCCCGTGTGAGTAGGGAGCACGGCTGCTCAGACGTGACTCTGTCCCGGGGTCAGCAGTGAGGTGCGGCGTTCTCCTGTCTTCCCCTTGGCCCAGCGGGGATGTCAGGTGCCACGGTAGGAGCCCCCCTCCCAGGCTCCGACTGCTCCCCACATTTCAGGTCCCACATTTGTCACCTCTCCTCTCCTCGTTGTAGGTTCTGGAGCCATCGTTGCTGCCGTTGTTGTGGTTGTCATCATCATCTTCACCGTGGTTCTGATCTTGCTGAAGGTGTACAACAGGTATGGGTCCCTTCAGGGACGCCAGAATGAATGGGAGCTAACACGTGTGGATGCCCGTCACGTACCCAGCAGCACCCAAGGGTCCATCCTCAGCCTCTAGCCCTTTGTGGGTTCTTTTTTGATATCTGCTCCCCTAGAGGAACTTCACAGTGACCAAATATTTTTGTACTTGGAGATAATATTTTTTAAAATATAACAGGGATAATGACAATGATATAGGCCTTGAGCATGGTGGCAAACACCTGTACATATATACAGGTAATAGAGGGATGTTTCAATCCTCTTCTCTTGGGTAGTCCCCTGCTGGGTGAACCACATGACTATTTGGGGTGACAAATACATGTACACGTGACTCCACTTTCTGGGACCAAATAAGATAAAATAAAATAATAGAACTTGATTGCATGAAGAATAAATGTTGTGTTATCACCTCTAATCACAACTTTGCTAGAAGGTCATTCTTTTCAAGGAAGAAATCAATTGTCAAAGTTTAAAAAACAGTATGTACAGTATGATAAGACACCTGGATTACACACTCACATTCAAGGAGAGCTCAAATGAGACACAACAAGGTGTTAACAAGCAGGGCTGTATGGGGTTGCTAGTTAGTTGGTTGTTGGTTTTTCTAGGGGAAGGGCCCGTGCATCCTTATTTTATTTTTTTTAATTTAAATTTCATTTTGCTTTTTATTTCTTTCACCTCAGGCCCAATGGATATAGTTTTTTTAAATATATATTGTATTGATTTTTTACAGAGAGGAAGGGAGAGGGATAGAGTTAGAAACATCGATGAGAGAGAAGCATCGACCAGCTGCCTCCTGTACACCCCGCACTGGGGATGAGCCTGCAACCAAGGTACATACCCTTTTTTTTTTTTTAATTTAATTTTATTTTTTTTAATTGCTTAAAGTATTACAAAGGGTATTACATATGTACCCTTGACCAGAATCGAACCTGGGACCCTTCAGTCCCCAGGCCGACGCTCTATCTAGTGAGCCAAACCGGCTAGGGCCATCCTTATTTTTGAGGATTAATAAACATGCATTGTTTTTATCATAAAATTAATATTATTTATATCGGTAGATGACATATATTCATCTCTTACTATGTGCCACGCATGTCCTAAGCTTCTTACATGTATTAAGTCATTTACACTTCACAACAACCCCACAAGGTGGGTCCTACTGTTATCCCCAAATTTTTAGACATGAAAAAACAGGACAGGAAGATTAAGTAACATGCCCAAGGTCATGCAGCCCTAACTGCCGGAGTTGGGACTCAGCCCAGTCCATCTCCCGCCAAAGAAAATACTACACCACTACAAGTAATAATCATGATAATGATAACATGTAATAAGTTATTTTTAAAATCCTTTGGGGTGTTACAATTTGAGTCTATCCCAAACCAGGAAGTGGCATCAGACCCCCGTGTCTACCCTTCATTCCTCTCGGTCACTGATGGGGCTCTAAGCCCCTTTCCGAGCGGGTAAGGTGCATAAAGACTCCACTCGCCCCTGTTTAAATGATGTTTGGTCTGTCAGGCAAGTCATTTAACCTCTCGGTGCCAATTTTATCATCTTTCAAATGGAAGGATCTCAAAGTGTGATAATTGTGTTATGGTCACATTGGAGAATGCCCTTGTTCTTAGTACTACCGAGGGGTAAAGTGGCATAGTGTCTGCAACTAACTCACAAATGGCTTGTGATTTTAAGAAATCACACACAATTCTGTGTGTATGTATGTGTGTGTGTAAGTGGTGGGGGGTGGGGAGAGAGACAGCGAGAGAGAGAGAGAGAGAGAGAGAGAGAGTGAGAGAGAGAGGAGAGAGGGAGAGAGAGAGAGAAAACAAATCTGGCAAATTGTTAACAACCAATGAACTGTTTGATGAAGAGTATTCGAATATTAATTGTACTATTTGTGCAACTTTTCTGAGGATTTGAAATTTTTAAAAAAGAATTATGACAGGTCAACAAGAAGAAATACATAGACATTAGAATGAATGGTTGTTGTTAATTATTGAACTTTATGGCATATGAAATGAAGGACAGGATATGCATTTTAAGTATATTCTCTTCTCAATTATGTTCAAAGTTACTAAATATTTCTAGCAATAAAATTAGCAAGCATAATGAGACTGCAAAACTTAACTCATGCTACCAAAAATGGAACATCTTTGTCTTTAATACAGCCACCGATCTGACAGTTTACTCATTCATTAATAAGAAAAAATAAAATAAAGTATGTAATTTAGATTAAACAAAAAATCAAAGGGTCAGACTAGCTAATGTCTAAGGTGCCATCCAGCTGTGAAATTCTATGGTTGGCAATTAAGCAACATAATTTAATGATGATCAACATCAACCTCTTCGCCAGAGCCATAGTCACAGAACTCACTCCCTGGGGCAGAGGAGGGGAGAGACTCAACCAAGTGTGCGTATCTCATTGCAGGAAAATGAGGGCGAGGCGGGAGCTGGAGCCCAAGGGCCCCAAGCCAGTCTCCCCCTATGCTCAAGGCCCTACCAGCAGCAGCAGCCAACAGCCTGCAACTGTGACCTTCAGCCCTGTTGACGTCCACGTGGAGACTCGGTGACCCCCACCCTGGTGCTATCTCAGCTACTGTCTGAAGAGCCTTCTCCAGTCAAGACCAGCAAGCGCGTTTCTCCCTTGGCAGCTTCAATATGAGTTCCTTCCAGTCAGATCGACAGGGGCTTCTCATCCAACCCCTGAAGCTTCAGGCAACCCCCACCCCCATCCTGCCTGCCCTCCCCACCCCCGCTGTGTCCGTATCTCTGCTGCCACCTTACCAAAAAGCTGTGGAATACCCTTTTGTCATCTGAGGAGGTAGAGCTGTGAAGGGAATCCAATGATGTGGGTTTGGCTCTCTCCCCTCAAAATTGATAGCTAGACAGACAGACAGCCCAGGAGTTTTCTGGTCAGGGGTCAGGGCATGCTCCTGAGAGTGTCAACAACTGAGTCATGTCAGAGTAAGGGCCATATCCACAGCTTTGTCGAGCGAACTATTCAATCCCATAATCAGGGGAACTAACTGGACTAACTAACCAGAAAACCAGCTCGTTGATTTGTAACTTATTCCAGTACTAGATGACCGCTTACTAGCTCAGGACGATGGATTGATCAGCACACCTTTCCCTCTTTAAGAAAGGTTGAGGAGAACACGGAATTCTTCCCCAAAGGTTTCTAATCATTAGTAAAAGTCAGATTGGCAGGCATAGGGTGACCTTGAGGATTAATGGCCTCTAGGACACTACTGATTGCTACAGTGTCCAGGGGCCTGGAACAGCCTGGTGGCTGGTCAGAGCCCCTCCTTCGCTCTGGGTGGATTAACGCTGGCTCAGTCTCATTTCTCGGCTCCCCTCGATTTGGATTCTGAGCAATCTTCGCTCTCGGGTTAACACGTCCGCTGGAGAACCAGTCTTTGGACAGATTAGATTACAGCTCTATTTATGTTACCTGTGCCCTTTCCTGGTCACCTTGCAGAAAGTCAGGACACATTCAAAATACCTCATTCACAACTCATTTCTCTATAGAGAGCTAGCCTCTTTGACTCCTTAAAGCGATTTGGAGTTAAGAAGACCTGCCTTCCGAGCTCTGCTTCCTGGTTGTGTGGCCTTGGGGAAGTGACTTGACCTCTCCTTATCTGGTTTCTTGACCTTGAAGTGAGAATGATAACATCTGCCTCACGGGGCTACAATAACAAGCCCTGGTCTCCGTAAAGCAGCTCTGATAGTGCCTGGCACCAGCAAATGCTAAATGAATGGGAGCCCGTGGCGCTGCTGTTACCATATTTCTTCAATTGCAAAACATTTTTTTACATTTTAATGATTATGAACTCAGAATGTGTCTTAAAATTGATGGGTCCCTAATGTAGTTGTTTGTTCGTTCTCTCTCTCTCTCTCTCTCTCTCTCTCTCTCTCTCTCTCTCTCTCTCCTGTTTTTAAAATCCATTGTGCATCTTGGAATGGAAGGCATCTTGAAAACAAGGTCATCGATCCTTATTCTGTTCCAGAAAGTGACACACTGACATTTAACTCCAATTCTAGGACTCTCCCTCATGGGATTAGAATCCCTTTTGAGGAGAAATTGAGGACTAGGGAGGTGAGAGGACTGACAGCGGGGTCACCCGCTCAGGCCACCCCCTATAAAAATGCTCACTTAAATAACGTCTGGAGAAATACTGGCAAATTCTTCCTCCCCAGACACCGTTTCTCTGTACTGTGTTTAAATACCCACCGCGTACCAGGCTCGTTGCGAGCTGCTTTCATAGGCGTTACCTTATAGGATTTATTTTTCCCAGTAACCTCGGGCGTATTCTTTCTCCCTTGGCAGGTGAGAATCTCACACTCCCAGAGAAAAAGCACTTGTCCAGAGTCACACAGCTAGTAAGTTGCAAAGACTCAAAGCCAGGTCTCTTTGACTCCAAAGTCCACCTTTTTGTTGTATCACTCTCCTCCAGCATCCCGGCTCAAAGAACATGGACTCCTTTGTGGACTGAACAAGAGGGCAGACTTGCCCGTGTGTCCGAGTGGAGGTCAGGGGTCTGGCCTCCAAACCGAAAGCGAAAGTGGGGGCAAAGCCAGTCGGTAACCACCTCTGAGCTTCCCTGATTGTAGCGAGAGGAGCCCTTTCTAAACCCACCAGAGCTCTAACGATTCCTGTTTCATCCCCCTCTCCCTCTCCTCCCTTCCCCACTCCCCACTCAGGCCCAGGGAGCAAGGTGTGGAACCAGGGCAAAGCCATTTCTTTAAGGACTCAAGCTCCAAATAGATATGTTACCTAAATGTATTCTGCTTTAAAAACAATGTTTTTTTAAATATTCCAGCTCTAAAACCAGACTCTTCCGCCCACAGTAGCCTGGTCCTGGAATTACTCGAGGAGTTACCTTCTAGTATCTGTTTCTTTTGCTAAATGAAAGCTTGGAAATGGAGGAAAGAAGAGAAGTAGAGAAGTGAGGGGGAGGAAATAAAAGGGTTTGAGTGTTTTAACTGATAAAAGCCCTGTACGGGCTCCTGTGTGCAAGTTGAGGTGCTACTAAACCCATGAAGTCACAGTCCCTGCTCTCGGGAGCTCAGCGGTCTCCTGTGACAGGGACCTCACAGTACATTTGTGCATTTTGTTTCTGACAGGTGCCTTTCCTAACTGAGCAGATGCTGCCTTAGTTGGCCACTGAATCAATAAAAGATATTAAATGCTTAAAGGACAATGTCCAAAAATAAAGAATGTTAAATCCAATGTTTGTTGAGTTGATTTCAATGAATTTTAGAGCTGGCAAAGACCTTTCCTAAACACTTCCTTTTCCTGACCACGTGAATAGTGTCCTGAGGGAAAGCCCGAGCCTTTTCCAACTCACTTTAAAAGAATGATGGAGAAGGCGGGTCGCCATCAGCAGACCTTCTGGGAGTTTGGAAATGTGTTACCTTGATTAAATATTACAAAAGCAATACCATTTGAAGGCCTGCTGTTAACCACCAGAGGTGCCAAGATGCCAAAGTTTGGGGACCCAGGGAAGTATAAGAGACATTAGAATGGAACCAAAATAACCAATAATGATGTTTATCATTAACTAAGCACCTACACTGTGCCAGGCATATGTGTAAATTCAGTCTTAGTTAGTAGTGCTAAATTGAATTGAATTTTCTTGGTATCCTTATCAAATAAGTCCTTGCATAAATATAAGGACTTATTTCTGGACTCTGAAGTCTATTTCATTAATCTATAGTTCTGTTCTTATGCTAATACCACACCGTCTTGATATGGAGTAAGTTTTGAAATCTGGAAGCATAAGTCTTCCAACTTTATTCAGTCCACCATCTTTTTTATTTTTCCTTTGTAAAATATTTTAGCTATTCTGGGTCCCTTACATCTCCACATGAATTTTAGGATTAGCTTGTCAATTTTCGCCAAAAAAGAAGAAGCTGAGAGTTTGATAGGGATTGCATTGAACCTGTAGATCATTTTGGGAGTATTGCCATCATACTAGTATTAAGTCTTTTAAGTTGTTCATTGCTAGTGATTTTTGTTGTGGTTTTACTTTTATTTTTCTATTCATTTCTTGTTAGTGATTTTTACATATTGATTTTGCAACCTACAACTTTGCTGAATTGTTTATTAGCTCTAAGTTGTTTTTCTGTAAAGTCTTTTTTATTTTATTTTATCCATTGGTTTTAGAGCAAAAGAGAAGCATCAATCTGTTGCTCCACCGATTCATGCATTCATTGGTTGCTTCTTGTGTGCCATCTATAAATAGAGATAATTTTAGTTTTTCCTTTAAATTTGCCTAATTACCCTGGCTAGGCCTCCCAGTACTATTTTGAATAGAAGTGGTAGGAACAGACATCTTTGTCTTCTTCCTGATCTCACAGAATTTGTTGTGTAGCAGGAAAGAGAAACGATTAAACAACCATTATTTTTGAAATAGGAAAATCAGGGTATCGTGTAAGCCTCTTGCTGGGGCACCTGGCTCAGCCCAGATGTTGGTGGGTAGGAAAGAAGGCCCCCAAAAGAAAGAGCATCTAAACTAAGAGTGAGCCGTAACCGGTTTGGCTCAGTGGTTAGAGCGTCCTCCTACGGACTGAAGGGTCCCAGGTTCGATTCCAGTCAAGGGCATGTACCTTGGTTGTGGGCACATCCCCAGTGGGGGATGTGTAGAAGGCAGCTGATCGATGTTTCTAACTCTCTATCCCTCTCCCTTCCTCTCTGTAAAAAAAAAAAAAAAAAAAAAAATCAGCCGAAACCGGTTTGGCTCAGTGGATAGAGCGTCAGCCTGCAGACTGAGAGGTCCCGGGTTCGATTCCGGTCAAGGGCATGTACCTGGGTTGCGGGCACATCCCTGGCGGGGGATGTGCAAGAGGCAGCTGATCGATGTTTCTCTCTCATCGATGTTTCTAACTCTTTCTATCTCTCTCCCTTCCTCTCTGTGAAAAATCAATAAAATATATTTTTTAAAAAATTAATAAAATGTGTTTTAAAAAATAAACTAAGAGTGATAAAAATTGAGTACAAGTGATTCAGGGAAGAGTGGGAGCAGAGGAAGAGAGATAACGAAGAGAGCCCTGCTGGAGAGAGATTCAGCTCAGCAGATGTCCCAGGGAGCAGTGGCAGATGGGGTGGGAAGAGAAGAGAAGCTCCACTATGAAGGATCTTCAATGCTTGGCTATTTTATTTTTATTTAATATATATTTTTATTGATTTCAGAGAGGAAGAGAGAGGAGAGAGAGATAGAAACATCAATAATGAGAATCATTGATCGACTGCCTTTACATGCTCCACACTGGGGATCAAGCCCGCACCCCGGACTTGTGCCCTGACTGGGAACCAAACGCTGACCTTCTGGTTCATAGGTCAACACTCAACTACTGAGCCACGCCGGCCGGGCTGCTTGGCTATTTTAGATATATTTTTTTGATTTTTTTACAGAGAGGAAGGAAGAGGGATACAGAGATAGAAACATCAATGAGAGAGAAACATTGATCAGCTGCCTCCTGCACACCTACTGGGGATGTGCCCGCAACCAAGGTACATGCCCTTGACCGGAATCGAACCTGGAACCCTTCAGTCCGCAGGCCGACGCTCTATCCACTGAGCCAAACCGGTTAGGGCCTGCTTGGCTATTTTAAGGGCAACAGGGAGCCATTGAAGGTACTTGAGCATTGCAACAAGATGAAACCTGTGCTTTAAGGAGGGCTAGCCTGCTACAACATGCAGAATGGATTGGTGTGGGAGAGACCGGAGGCTAGGAGAACCATTTAGAGTCTATTGCAAGAGGGAACAGGCGTATCTGTGTATCTGTTAGTTTTAAAATGCTTCTTCTAAATAACCCTCTAGTTGTCAAGTTTTGTTCTTTTCCCTTTTCAAGCAGCTATTTGTGGGTGTGCAGTAACCCAACAAAAATGTCTCCAGGAATCGTCTCGGGCCCACTGGCTGGGGCCACACAGCAGGGGCATTGTCTCTGCTCTGTAGCCCTTTGTCCCAGGACACCCATGCCCTGCACAAAAACTTTCCTGGCAAAGAAGCAGGCTGCTGTGGCGCAGCAGATACCACTGCCCCAGACTCTGACTGTCTGCCACATTTTGGAGAAGCAGGTAGAAAACAGACTGACCTTCAAGCCTCTAGCGATTTGAAACCCTCTGTCCAATGACAGCCAGGTAGCAGCAGAGCGGGTCCCTTCCCGGCTCACACTCAGTCTTTGAATAAATTTTACGTGGGCCCCCTGGTGCTCTTAAAGAATGCTGCAACGCCTTCATTGATCTCAGAGAAACATAACAACCAACTTATTCATTACTTCCAGCTCTCCAGTTCTTGCCTTGGGAGGCACTTGGGAGTAAAAGAGAAAAAACGCTAAGGTATGAGTATCCACAACCTTGAATGGAGGAACCTGTGAACGGGGCAGTTTGCTCTGCATCATAAGGAAGGGGAGGGGAGAAGAGGGTGTTGGTTGTTGCCCCCAGCAGCTCTCCGTCTCTTCAATTCATGGCACACTTCATCTTTGACCATATGGACCCCGTCTGCTAAATGATTTTTTCCACTTCACCCTGGATTCCCCACTCCTAATTTTCTTCTCCACTAGAGACACTCCATTTAATTTCTGTAATTTGTCTCATATTAAAAACAAACAAACAAACAAAACCTTTTTATTGACCACACAGCCCCCTTCAGGCACTGCCTACCTCTCTGCTTTTCTTCACAGTAAAATTCTTTAGAAGTGCTGTCTGGAAGGCTTGGGAACAGTGTGGGTAGACAGAATGGAATGTGGGAAGGGCTCATAGAAATGGATGGAGGGCACAAGAAGAATAAAACTTGACATTGTTCAGAGGAAGAGAACAGGGTCCAGTTTCTATGACATATCATATACAATGTCCAAGGTATAGTAAAATTATTAGACCTCAACAAAACAAGAAATGGTGACCTGTAATGAAGAGAAAGATCAGTTCATAGAAAGAGGCCTGCAAGTGACGTAAACATTGGGATTAGCCAAGAATTTAAGATAACATTGATACATATGTTAATGACCTACATTATGATCTACAGGAGAAGGTGTACATAATGGCTGAAGACAGAAAATTTTAGGAGCCCTGGCTGGGTAGAGCATCGTCCCAATATGCCAAGGTTTTGGGTTTGATACCTGGTCAGGCACATACAAGAAATCAACAAGTGAATGCATAAATAAGTGGAACAACAAATTGATGTTTCTCTCTCTCTCCCTCCCTTCCTCTCTCTAAAGTCAATTTTAAAAAACCATCCCAGCCCTAGCTACTTTGGTTCAGTGAACAGAGAGTCGGCCTGTGGACTGAAGGGTCCCGGGTTCTATTCCAGTCAAGGGCACATGCCCAAGTTGAGGGCTCGAGCCCCAGTAGGGGGGTGTACAGGAGGCAGCCGATCAATGATTCTCTCTCATCACTGATGTTTCCATCTCTCTTTCCCTCTCCTTCCCTCTCTGAAATCAATATATATATATATATATATATATATATATATATATATATATATGTATATATATTTGAAAATCACCCTAGAGACATCTTTAAAAGAGAAAGAAAGAAAGAAGCCTGGCCTGTGCAGGTCAGTTGGTTGGGCGTCATCCCATGCACTGAGGGGGGTGCTGGTTTGATTCCTGGTCAGGGTGCATGACCGGGTTTCGGGCTCAAGGGCAAGGCCCCCATTCTTTTTTCTTTTTTTTAAATATATTTTATTGATTTTTTATAGAGAGGAAGGGAGAAAGATAGAGAGTTAGAAACATCAATGAGAGAGAAACACCGATCAGCCGCCTCCTGCACACCTCCCCCTGGGGATGTGCCCACAACCAAGGTACATGCCCTTGACCGGAATCGAACCTGGGACCCTTGAGTCTGCAGGCCGACGCTCTATCCACTGAGCCAAACCAGTCAGGGCCCCCATTCTTTTTTTTAAAATATATCTTTATTGATTTCAGAGAGGAAGGGAGAGGGAGTGAGAGAAACATCAATGATGAGAGAGAATCATTGATTGGCTGCCTCCTGCACGCCCCCCACTGGAGATCGAGCCCGCAACCTGGGCATGTGCCCTTGACTGGAATCGAACCCAAGACCCTTCAGTCCTCAGGTTGACACTCTATCCACTGAGCCAAACCGGATTGGGCAAGGCCCCCATCCTTAACTCCAAGATTTGAGAGAGGGGTCTTTGATGGCTCAGCTTGGCAGTCAACTCTTAGAAGAGGAAGCGGGCGGAGGCGGGTGTACTATATGGAGAAGGAGCCTCTGGAGGGCATGATAAACATTGGCCTTTCATTGTGAGGTCTGCAAAGGTTCACCAGGGGAAACCAGTAAAGGAACACGAACTGTCTTCAGAATCTAGAGCAGAAGATTCTGGCCTTAGGAACCATTTCTCAGGTCTTAGTGATAAATCAAAACAGCATTTCCAAGGTGAGGTTCCCTATTAGAATTTCCTGGGGCTTCTTATTGAAATTGCAGATTCCTGCATTCTGCAGAGATCAGAATTCGGGGGGGGGGGGGGGCGGGTTGCGCGGGATTGGGGGGGGGGGTAAGAATCTGCATTTTAAAAATCTGGCTTGCAGACTCCCCTTCTTGAGGAACTTGGGGTAAAGCAGGAAGAACTTCCCAGGTATATGTGTGAGATTGTGGGCAAGGGCTTGACATAAGTTCTACATTTGAGAGTATCTTAAATATTCAGGGGAAATGAAAAGTCAGCCTTTAGGAAAAACTGACAATTTCCGGGTATCAAAGCTAGAGTGTCTAAGATGTACACATCAACCTGATGGCTTCAACATAAGAAATGGAACAGACTGGAGGTAGCCTTTAAAAAACATTTATATGTTTTTTTACTTTGCTTTTTTGTTTTCTCTTACATTTCTTTGTTTTATTTCATTTATCAACTTTAGTGTTTTTCATTTTTTAAATATATATTTAAACATTTATATTAATTATAGGATTATTTAACCCAATAAAACTCTATCCAATATAAAATACCTCATCTACCTATTCTAGACTAACATTCCTATTAATGTGTATTACCTTTACACATACTTTTTTGGGATGGGGTTAAAGGCCACAGTATCTTGACCTCTAAGGGGATGCCTGTGATGGTCCATTAGTTGCCTGTTAGGTATGGAAGCGCTTCACGCTTTCTCCAGATGCTGCCTGGGTTTTAGGAGAGTGGAGGGATGACAGGCACTTCTGCTGTGGAGCCGTGTCATGGAACTACGAAAGCTCAGCCTCTGTTCAGCCAGCATGGCTCAGTGGTTGAGCGTTGGTCTATGAGCCAGAAGGTCACAGTTTTGATAGATCCTCCCTTCCCGCAGCTGGTGGGCAGAGTATGATGTGACCTGCAGCCCGGAAATACCTGAGTGACTAACCATGTGCCTTATATGGACTATACATTGGACCACCAATCCACACCTGCCAAATACCCTAAGCCCTTGTCCTATATGGACAATGCAGTAAGCCATCAATCAGTGTGCGCCGAGTACACTAAGCCCCCCACCCCTTCCCATTCCGCCCCTCAAAAGGCGTGCCCACCCCTGCACGTGCTGCTGTCCTCCCCTTGCGAGACAGCCCGGCAGGTCCCTCTCCTCTAATAAAGCCTGTAGTCCTGGTTTTCAGCCTCTGTCTGATTTCTCAAGTTTGATTCCCAGTCAGGGCACATACCCAGGTTGCAGGCTCAATCCCCAGTGTGGGACTTGCAGGAGGCAGCCAATCAATGATTCTCTCATCATTAATGTTTCTATCTCTCTCTTCTTCTCTGAAATCAATAAAAATATATATATTTTTTTAAAAAAGCTCAGCCTTCTTATACTCTGTAGTATTTTAAAAGGGGGGAGGCTCTCATTTTGTCAATGGCTTCCCCAGGGGTGGTGTGACACTTTTGCTATATATGATTGGCTATAAGCAATTAGTGATGGTTTACTTATTTCTAAGTACAGTAATAAGTCCTGGCCAAAGAGGTATGCAGAGGGTAGAGCGCCATCTAGTGATGTATTATTAGAATAGGAAAGTCTGAGATCCAGAAAATCCCAGATTGCAAATTCTTATATATTTGATATTTATAAATACAAATACAACCAGAAATCTTCTTATAGTTTGACAGATTGATGCATTAATTATACATTCAACTAATCTTTTATATTCCTTTATTGCCAAGAGATTTCTGGCCTTTATATAGTTAATTTCATAGTGAATCTGATTATTTATAGAATAGGAAGATAGTAAATAAAAGTACCCTGAAATTATAATCAACAATGGAATAAATATAGAAAAAAGTTATGAGGAATTTAGGAATCATAAAGCATTTATTTATTATTAAAAATGTGAAAAAATGGTTAGTGTGGAAACCCTCAGAGGTTTACCAGGGGAAACCAGTAAAGGAACACAAACTATCTTCAGAATCTAAAACAGAAGATTCTGGCCTTAGGAATCTTCCCTAATGCTGAGAAACAATTATTCCTGTACTATAATGCCAGACTTAAACTGACTACTAAAACTTTTTAAAAATATTTTTTTATTGATTTTAAAGAGGAAGGGAGAGGGAGAGAAATGGAAACATCAATGATGAGAGTCATTGATCGGCTACCTCTTGCACGCCCCCTACTGGGAATTGAGCCCACAACCTGGGCATGTGCCCTTAACCAGAATTAAACCTGGGACCCTTCAGTCCACAGGCCAATGCTCTATCCACTGAGCCAAACCTGCTAGGGTGACTACTAAAACTTTTAATAATATAATTGTAGTTATACTCATGCCTGTTATTAAAATTTCATATGTTCTTGATAAAAGTTTATTCCTGTATCCCAAAAGTTTATTCTATGATGGAAATCTTCAGCTTTGGCAGAATATTGTTTTTAACACGGAAGTATTGTGAATTTGGCCAAAATGTGTATTTTCTGCACATCTACTTGGAACCTATCTGCCAAACTCTGGTTTGGATACTGAGTATAAATAGAGGAGAAATACATAGTCCCTATCTTCGAAGAATCTTTCTTGTGGAGGACAGGGATTAGGATTATATAAAGGGACAGGATCTAATCTATATATGATTAGAATACAGTGAAAAATACACTAAGAAAGTATAAGTGGAATATGGGGTTCCTGTTTTGGGAGGTCAGGGCCTCAGGTTTTGGGGACTCAATGACAACCAATAAGATAATCAGATGGCCAATACCGAGTCCCACTAACCAGAAAGGTTTCCTGGAAGAGGTCACATCTACACTCAGTCCTAAAGGAAGAATCAGAGCCGGCCAGTTAAAGGGTTAAGGGTAGCGAGGCAAGGTGGAATGGGCAAAGGAAGAGCTCGGAGGGAGGAAACAGTAGTTCCAGACCAAGGAGAGAAAATACGTGCAAAGGCCCTGAGGGGAGAGAAAGAACACAGTCCCTTCTAAATCTGGAAGCAGTCAAGCTCCTATACTTACACGCTTTCAATTACAAATACTGTGGTAGGCAGCCTCCAAGATGGTCCCCAATGGTCCTCAGCTGTTCAAGCACTTGTGTCATCGCCTCCGACATTGAAGAGGGCTAACCTGTGTAACCAATAGGATAGTGTGGAAACTATGGTGCCTGACTTCTGAGGTCGGGTCATAAAAGACATTGTGGCTTCTGTCTTGCTCTCTTTTGGATCGTTCGGTCTGGAGGAGGCCAGATGCCATGTCATGATGACACCCAAGCAGAACCTACAGAGAGGTCCGCAAGACAAGGAGCTGAGACCTCTTGCCAATAGCCATGTGAGTGAGCCTCTCCGAAACAGACCTTCCATTTGCAGTTGACTGCAGTCTAGGCCAACGTCTTGACTACATTCTCCTCAGAGACGTTGAATCAGAACCACCCAAATAAGCCACTCTAGATTCTTATTGCACAGAAGCGGTACGGGATAACAAATTTTTATTGTTTTAAGTTGCTAACTTTTGGAGTGTTTTTTTAAAAACATGTTTTTATTGATTTCAGAGAGAAAGGAAGGGAGAAAGATAGATAGAAACATTGATGAGAGAGAAACATCAATCAGCTGCCTCCTGCATGCCCCCCACTGGGGATTGAGCCTGAAACTTGGCCATGTGCCCTAACCAAGAATCGAACTGGTGACCTCCTGGTTCAGGGGTCTACACTCAAACACTGAGCCACACCAGCCAGCCAGATGTAATTTGTTATTAAGCAATAGATAATGAAGATACTCTCTGATATGCCCAAAGACACCTTGCAGAGCAAACTGAATCAGCTTTTTCTCAAGTATTGGACTATTTAAATCCATAGCTTGTTTGGGAAATTTGTGCTTTAGTTTTTTAGGTATTTTACAAAGGTTGTTAATTACATTTTACCTAGGAAGCACAAAAGAAGAGCTAAAAGGATGAGGCAAATGAAAGACTCAAAAGTGGAGATGATAGCAAAAACCTAAAAGTGATGAGAAAATTACAAAAACCGTACCTGCCTATGGGATGTTATATTCTCAGTAGGGGTGATTCTGAAGGACACAGGGAGTAGGCAACAGGTGAAACACTTAAACCATCACCAGCAATCAACAAGCAATGAGGGCGAGTGGTTGGCGAAATGAAGAAACCTTTGAGTCTGTGCCTAGAAGGCAGGGTTGGGAAACATCCGGCCGGTGGGTCACGTAAGGCCCTCAGAATCATTTGCTCTGGTCCTGCCAAGCATTAGAGGTGAGTTAATTAAATGTTTGACCAAATAGGGTGGGCTAATTTTTAAGTTGATAATGTTGTATGGCCCCAAAACGATGTTATAAATACCCACATGGCCCTTGGCAGAATATAGGTTCCCCACCCATGGCCTAGAGCAGCGGTTCTCAACCTGTGGGTCGCGACCCCTTTGGTGGTCGAACGACCCTTTCTCAGGGGTCGCCTAAGACCATCCTGCATATCAGATATTTACATGATGATTCATAACAGTAGCAACATTACAGTTATGAACTAGCAACGAAAATAATTTTATGGTTGGGTCACAATATGAGGAACTGTATTTAAAGGGCCAGAAGGTTGAGAACCACTGACCTAGAGGCTCAGCACCAAGGCGGTGTGCCTCTCACAGAAGCTCAGAGTTTGAGGACTTAAAGATCAGACCCAGCAAAGAGCCACCAGTAGTTCACTGGGGATCGCTTCTGGGCTTTAAGACCTATTTTGATCTGCACCGCGTCACAGTGGGCAGGACATGGTGTCTGCAGGCACCCTTCACAGCCAAGTCGCTCTCCACTGCACCTGCAGGGAGCAGGCTTATCTGCATGGGCAGATTTTTCTCTCTCTCTCTTTTTTTTTTTTAAACTAGGAAACACTTATTTCAGTAGTGCTATGCATCAAACTATAATAAATGCATGATAAAGAAACATATCCTGGCTAGAAGAGCTTCCCATTCACCAAGGAAAGGGTTAAATGTAGATAAAGCTACATTTGGTTTGTTATCTTTCTTTTTGAAGAGATCTTAATAGTCTCTCTGCAGATAAGGCAGTTTTCTTGAAAAATGTTCTATTAAGGGGAATGGTATACACAATGCAATGCTACTTAGCCATAAGAAAGGATTAAATAGTGCCATTTGCAACAACTTGGATGGATCTTGAGAACATTATGTTAAGTGAAATAAGCCAGTCAGAAAAAGCTAAGACCTGTATGATTTCACTCATATGTGGGATATAAAACTGAAACTCTTGAACACGAACAGCAGTGTGGTGATTGCCAGAGGGAAGGGGATATGGGGAAAAGGGGTACTAATATGAGGTGACAGGAGAAGATTTGACTTTGGGTGGTGAGCACATGGTGCAATATACAGATGCTGTAACATAGAAACCCACACCTGAAATCTATATGTTCACGTTGACCAATGTCACCATAATCAATTTAATTAATAAATATTTTAAAAGTGGGGAATGGTGCCTCAAGGAGTCCGCAGATCTTTATATAATGGCTCTCTGAAAGTTAAACTCTTACTTTATGCAACAGAGACTCCAAAGCCTTTGGCTTTGGGAAAGGTAGCTGGAAGATGAATGGATGTCCTGATGCCAACCTAGAGTGATTACTAATTTATCCACTCATCCAGCAAATGGTTCCTTTATAGCAGGCGCTGTTCTAGACTCTGAGAATACAGCAGTGAAACAAACAGACAAAAATTCTTCCTCTTTGAGGTTACATCCTAGTAAGGGGAGATAGATACTAAATAAGAAACTTCACGTACAGTATGTTAGTTGGTGGCAAGCTTCAAGGAAGAAAAATAAAGCCAGGAATACAAGTTGGGCATACAGGGCTTACAATTTTAGATAGGGTGGCCAGAAAGACTTCACCGAGATGATAACATTTGCATAAAGAACTGAAGGAAGCACCCTAGCCAGTTTGGTTCAGTGACTAAAGGGCTGGCCTGCAGACTGAAGGGTCCTGGCTTCGATTCCGGTCATAGGGCACATACCTAGGTTGCCAGCTTGATCCCCACGGAGGTGCAAGCAGGAGGCAGCGGACCAATGATTGATCTCTCATCATTGATGTTTCTAGCTCTCTCTCCCTCTCCCTTCCTCTCTGAAATTAATAGAAAAAAATAAATATATATATTTTAGAAAAATATTTTTTTAAAAAAGAACTGAAGAGAGGGAGGGAGCCAGGTGGCTACTAGAGGTAAGAAAGTTGCAGGCATTGGAGTTTCTGATAGCAAGACCAGTGTGGCTGGAGTGAATGACAGGAAGGAAAGTTGGAGATGAGGTCAGAGATGTTGGGGATTGATGAACAGATCACGTAGAGCCAGAAGTCAGCTACAGACAGGCCTTGGGTTTTTACTCTGGGTAAAATGAAAAGTCAAGGGAGGGCTAGGAGCAGAAGAGGGACATGGTGGTATGCATCAAACTACAATAAAATGATAAATACATGATAAATACAGTGGGGCCTTGACTTACGAGTGTCCCGACTAACGAGTTTTTTGAGATACCAGCTGTCTCTCGCTGATTTTCTGCATTGAGTTGACAGAGTAATTTGAGTTAACGAGCTCCTTAACGAGCTCGGTCTCGGAATGAATTAAACTCATAAGTCAAGGCACCACTGTACATCTTATTTTATTATTTTTTAAACATATTTTTATTGATTTCAGAGAGGAAGGAAGAGGGAGAGAGAGAAACATCAATGATAAGAGAGAATTGTTGATTGGCTGCCTTCTGCACACCCCCTATTGGGGATCAAGCCTGCAACCCAGGCACGTGCCCCTTGATCAGAATCGAACCTGGGACCCTTCGGTCTGAAAGCTGACGCTCTATCCACTGAGCCAAATCGGCTCGGGCGATAAATACATTTTAGGTGATCACTGTCACATAAGTGCTAATGTGAATAACTGAATGAGTGAAATCAATCCATCAATCCATTAGGGCAAGAAAAAAATAGGAGGAGTAGGCTTTTACTCAACTTGGGAACAAGAAATATTAGAAATGACTCTTTAAAGCAGTGAATCTCCTGATTCACTTTCTCACTGCATTAAAGACATAAAGACCCAGATGAGGTGACTGCACTTTTCCTGCAGGTCCTCCTCGGGCTTCCATCTCCTCAGGAGGGGCAGGGAAGAGACTTGAGTTTGGGGGTTACATTTTACCTAGGAAGCACAAAGAAGAGCTAAAAGGACGAGGCAAATGACAGAATCAAAAGTGGAGATGATAGCAAAATCTGAAAGTGATGAGAAAATTACAAAAACTGTACCTGCCCATGGGATTTTCGGTAGGGGTGATTTTCAGCAGGGGAAAAGCTGCCTCAGCAGATTTTTCAATGTGGACTCTTCTTTTTGGGGGGGGGGTGGTGGTGGTGGGGAGGTGAGAAGCAACAGAAGGCTTTTCCTGCCCCCCAATGTGGACTCTTCTTGATAGAATCAGTGGTTATAACACTTCAAAGAATAAACTCACTCACTGGTAGGATTGCCTTTGGTGACTGAGCCTTAAACTCTTACTCATACATTTATTCAACAAATTTTTTTAAATCTTTATTTTTTAAATATATTTCTATTGATTTCAGAGGGAAAGAGATATAGAAACATCAGTGATGACAGAGAATCATTGATCGGCATCCTCCTGCATGCCCCCTACTGGGGATTGAGCCCCCAATCTGGGCATGTGCCCTTGATCAGAATCGATCCCAGGACCCTTTGGTCTGCAGGCTGATGCTCTATCCACTGAGCCAAACCAGCTAGGGCTAAATCTTTATTGTTTTTTTTTTTTTTAATTAAATCTTTATTGTTCAGATTATTACATTTGTTCCTCTTTTTTCCCCCCCATAACTCCCCTCCTCCCAGTTCCCCCCCCACCCTCCGCCCTCACTCCCCACCCACTGTCCTCATCCATAGGTGCACGATTTTTGTCCAGTCTCTTCCCACATCTCCCACACCCCTTTCCCCCCCAAGAATAGTCAGTCCATTCCCTTTCTATGTCCCTGATTCTATTATAATCAACAGTTCATTCTGTTCATCAGATTATTTATTCACTTGATTCTTAGATTCACTTGTTGATAGATGCATATTTGTTGTTCATAATTTGTATCTTTACCTTTTTCTTCCTCTTCCTCTTCTTAAAGGATACCTTTCAGCATTTCATATAATCCTGGTTTGGTGGTGATGAACTCCTTTAGCTTTTCCTTATCTGTGAAGCTCTTTATCTGACCTTCAATTCTGAATGATAGCTTTGCTGGATAAAGTAATCTTGGTTGTAGGTTCTTGGTATTCATCACTTTGAATATTTCTTGCCACTCCCTTCTGGCCTGCAAAGTTTCTGTTGAGAAATCAGCTGACAGTCGTATGGGTATTCCCTTGTAGGTAACTGAGTTTCTTTCTCTTGCTGTTTTTAAGATTCTCTCTTTATCTTTTGCTCTTGGCATTTTATGATGTGTCTTGGTGTGGTCCTCTTTGGATTCCTTTTGTTTGGGGTTCTCCGCGCTTCTTGGACCTGTAAGTCCATTTCTTTCACCAGGTGGGGGAAGTTTTCTGTCATTATTTCTTCAAATAGGTTTTCAATATCTTGCTCTCTCTCATCTTCTGGCACCCCTATAATTCTGATGTTGGTACGCTTGAAGCTGTCCCAGAGGCTCCTTACACTATCCTCGCATTTTTGGATTCTTTTTTCATTTTGCTTTTCCGGTTGGATGTTTTTTGCTTCCTCGCATTTCAAATCATTGACTTGATTCTTGCGCTCCTCTGGTCTGCTGTCGGGCGTCTGTATAATATTCGTTATTTCAGTCCGTGTGTGCTTAATTTCTAGTTGGTTCCCCAATATAAGATCGAGGGTCTTATTAGTTTTCGTGTAGAGCTCATTAAGTTTATCGGCAGCTTCTAAACAGTTCTTGAGAGACCTTAAAAGTGTGGTTCTGAACTCTATTTCTTCCATTGACAATTTTGTCCTGTTTCTTTGTCTCCGCATTTTGTTATGCTTCCTTGGTGCACCCCCTAGTGGTCTTTGTTCGCAGTCTTACAGATAAATCTTGATTGCTGTAGCTAATTCCAGGGAGGGTTTGACCTCCAGGCCAAGTAGCTATGAGATTCAGCTGTGTCAGCGGTGAGAGAACTTCTGTCCTCTAGGGAGGTGCTAATCTAGCCTTTGCCTGAGGCTATCCGGCAAATGCCTCTGTGCAGGGCTTGGGCAGGGCGGGTCGAACAGGATCAACAGTGTGGGCCGGAGAGAGCAGTTATGGCGGCTCTCAGTCCTGTCCCAAGGGGCTCTGCCTCTCTGAGTCCCAGCACCCGCTGCAAAGCTCGGAGAGAAAGCTGCACTCGCTCTGACCGAAGCCAGACAGTCCCGCTTCTTCCGCCTGAGTCTGGGTCCCTAAAGACTCGCCCGGATCTGGAGCTCAGAGTCTGTGACTCCCTCCCGATTGAAAACAACAACCGTGCCCTCCGCCGCCAGCCCGCTCCGCGCACTCCGCACCTCAGAATTTGACTTCAGCACTGCGCCTCCTCTGAGTGTCCGTGTGTGTTTCTCTTTCCTCCTAGTTGTAGGACTTCCACTCAGCCAGCGTTCCTGTGGTTCTGGGTGATGTCCCTTCCGTTTTTTGGTTTCACTTTTGAAGTAGTTGTTCAAAGCAGCAAACTCCGGCGTTAACCTATGCCGCCATCTTGGTTCTCTCTCCCCTAAATCTTTATTGTTGACAAATATTACGTACGTCCCTCTTTTTTCCCATTGATCCTCTTTGCCCTGCACACCCCTCCCAGGTCCCCCCAACCCTCACCTTCACTGACTATTGTCTGTGTCCATGGTTATGCATATATGCATATAAATTTAGTTCATCTCTCCCTGCCCCACCCCCCTTTCCTCTAAGATTGGTCAGTCTATTCCATGCTTCTATGTCTCTGAATCTATTTTGTTCATTATAGATTCCACATATGAGTGAGATAAGGTGATGCTTGTCTTTCTCTGACTGGCTTATTTCGCTTAGCATAATACTCTCCAAGTTTCTCCATGCTGTCTCAAAGGGTAAGAGAGCCTAGCCAGCATGGCTCAGTAGTTGAGGGTTGACCTATGAACCAGGAGGTCACGGTTCAATTCCTGGTCAGGGCACATGCCTGGGGTTGTGGGCTCGACCCCTGGTGTGGAGTGGGCAGGAGGCAGCCAATCGATGATTCTCATTAATCTCTCTCTCTCCCTCTCCTATCCTCTCTGAAGTCAATAAAAAAAATATAAAGGGGGTAAGAGATTTCTTCTTTTTCACAGTTACATAGCATTCCCTTGTGTAAACACACCACATTTTTTTTATCCACTCATCTACTAGGCTGTTTCTAGACCTTAACTATTGTAAATAGCACTGCTACGAACATAGGGGTGCATATATTCTTTCTAATTGGTGTTTCGGGGTTCTTAGGCTATATTCCTAGAAGTGGGGTCACTGGGTCAAATGGCAGTTCTATTTTGAGAAAACTCCATAGTTTTCCATAATGGCTGCACCAGTTTGGGCTTCCTCTGAATGACAATGGGGAATTTAAACTGAAGGATGTAAAACTGGGAAGTGAAAGGATCAGGATTATCTTAGATAATCACTCTGGACATAGGGTGGAGACATCAACCCTTTCTGGGAAAATGGTTTAGAGGTTGTTGCATTGACTCAGACAATAATCTATTTTGCCTAGATTAGAGGTAATAGGGCTAGAAGGAAGTTGACATATTTACAAAGTATCAAGTATTAAGAGAGGCAAAACAGGCAAGATTTGGTGGTTGTAGATTTTGAGGAGGAAAAAAGAATAAGGACAGGGAGAACGGTGGGCTCATTCATTGAGAAACAGGGTTGGGGCAACTGGAGAAAGTTACACTGGTTTGGGGACATGTTGAGTTTCAGGTGCCTTCAGGAGGGCATCCGAGTGAGTGTCAGCAGGAAGTTAAAATATAGCTCTGGGGCAGACCTATGCTTTAGATATACAGGTTTGGGACATGAAATAGTAGTTGAAACCGAGAGAGAACGATCACCTTTGTCAAGGGAAAACAGAAAAGTCAATTATCGAACCAGCAAGGAAAACCGGCACGTTCAGCACTGGCAGCAAACGAACACAGAGTGAAGGAAGGACAGGACGGAAAGATGGAGCAGAACCGCAGAGAACAGAGAGATGTGGGGATCGGCGATTTCATCATTCCATCTGGCCAAGGGGCTTGTTCTGCGGAAGCCAGTCGCTTCCCCAGCTTTGACCCGCTGACAGTTTCCATTCAGTCAGCACATTCGATGGGGCCTGTGCTGTGCACCAGACCCTCTTCTAGGCGCTAGGGACACATCAGAGAACAAAGACGACAAAAGGCCCTGACTTTAGGGAGCTTACGTGGTAGGTGGAGAACAGACAGTAAACAGACATTAAAAACAGGTAAACACACAAACAAAAACAGGTAAACGCATATTAGGCGACAATGCTATGGCAAGGAGAGTAGATTAAGAGGCATGGGGGTGGGTGGGTATAGAGCGGATGTGAGCATCTTCCAACGGGGCAGCCAGGGTAGGCCGCGCTGAGTAGGTGACATCAGGGTAAAAACTTGACGTTTGCCAAGCAGATACCTAGGGGTAGAGCATTCCAGGCAGAAGTCACGACCAGCACGAAGGCTCTGAGGAAGGAGCAGCTGAGGAAGCTCAGGGGATCGTGTCAGGGTACTGGGAGGTGAAGGCAAAGACGTGCGGGAAGGGGTGCACCCGGTCCTATTTGACTTCAGCTGAGAAAATGAGGCGCTACCAGGGGGTTCTGAGCTCAAGAGTGACATGTCGAAGGTTTTCTGATGGGGCCGCTCTGACTGCGGCATTAGGAATAGGGGTGGCCCTAGCAGGTGTGGGTGGACCCACGCACCAGGAGGTCTCGGGCTGGATTCCTCCTGACCAGGGCCCAGGCCCAGGTTTCAGGTTTGATTCCTAGTAGGGAGGCAGCTGATCCATGTTTCTCCATCATCTGAGGTTTCTCTCTCCCTCTCTCTCTAAAAATTAATAAAAACATATTTAAGAACAAAACAAAACAAAACAAAACAAAACAGATGGAGGCCAGCGCAGGCAGGAGACAGTGCCCTGAACAGCAGCGTGGGTTTCTGGGTGGTTTGGAAGTGGGATCTAAGAGCAGGACGAGGCAAGAATGACACCAAGGCTGTGTCCCAAAGAAAAGGAGAGACCCCGCCATCCTGCCAGGCAGGAAAGGCTGGGAGGAGCGGGTGGGGTGGGGTGGGGGGCGGGGGGAACCGGGGTTCAGCTTCTGCTCAGGGTGTTGGTGCCACCACCTCTCCAGTGGGAACACCGAGCGGGACGGTGCCTGCGCGGAGGTGGAGTTCGGGAGGAAGTCGGGGCTGGACGGGGTGGGAGCCGTCAGCAGGCGGCTGGTTCCAGAGGCAGGAAAGGGAGCCGAGCGTTCGTGTGGGAGGGTGAGGGGTGTGATCCTTAAAAAAAGAGGGCCAGAGAAGGGACACGTGCTTTCCCCCGGGAAAAAAGAAAGCACTGGTTGGAATTCTGGCAAAATGCACCCAAGGCCTCAGGCCCTCGCAGCCAGAGCGGGGCCCGGAGGCGGCCGAACCGGGCCAGCCGGCCGACCGGAATGCCCGGCCCAACTCGCCGCCCGAGGGCCACGGCGCTCGCTAACTTCCTGCCCGTTAGCTTGGTTCCCCGGAAATCAAAACCGAAACTCATCTAAAGGACGTTTCCAGCTTCTTCCAGAAAACCAGAGTTGTGTGGAGACAGGGGAAAGCCCCTGGAACTGGGTCGGAACGCAGGTTTCACTGTACTACAGAGCTCGACTACTTTTTTGGAGCCGGCCTTAAAAACGGGTAAACTCGTAAAAGCGGTACAATGACAACTTTTGTCACGACGGAGGCCGCCGCAGGCTCCTCTTCTGCGAACGCGCCGCCTCTTCCTAGCGTCACTCTGAGGTAACAGCCTTTCTCTTCAATTCCTCCCTGGAACCCCCGGGCCGGAGGCCTCCCACACTACGGGTCGGAGGAGGAGTCAAGTCACACTGCGCGAACACGGCTGATCACGCGCCACAAAAGGATTTGTAGGGCGGGGACTTTCTCTTGCTCCCATTGGTTGCGGTCGCGAGACTCTCATCCCCGATTGGCTGCTGGGGAGCCGCGGAGCCCGGCAGCCGCCCGCCCCCTGCGCGCGTGCGCACCTTAGGCGGGAGCTCCCCGCACTGAGCAAGCGCGGCCTCGTGTGCACTGGAGGGGCGAGTGGAGCGGCGCGCTTTGCGTCCCGGCGCTCCGCTCTCCCAGTCGGTCCCGCCCTCCGTCGCGGCGGCGCGGTGCATCTTGGGATAGGGAGCGATCTCCGAGCGAGGCAGCAAGATGGACGCGGGATTCTTCCGCGTAAGTAGAAGCGCGGGGATCTGTGGTGAGCTGAGGGCCTTACCGCGAAGGCCCGCCAAGAGGCCTAAATTCGGGGCGGGGTGGCCACGGAGGGGAGGCATCGAAGATTCTGAAGGTCCTCGGTGCCAGCGGAGGGTACCCCCTTCCTTGCGGCGGAGACCGGTGCGCCCCTGCGCAGTCTCCTCCTTCGGGATCGTCCCCCCTACGCGGCGGCGACGGTCGCCGGAAAATGGCGGCGGTAATTGGCCCGAACGGTACCTCGCCGGCCGCCTGCCTACCTGGCGGGGCCTGCAGGCTAATCCTTGCGCGCCGCCAGGTTCTGGGGCCTAGCGGAGCCGCGAGGAGGAAGTTCCCAGGGGGAGGCCGGAGGGAAGCCCCGAGGTGACTGGCGGCGGCGGATCCCGGAGAGGCGCGTTTTGGGGTATCGCCCCAGGAGAGCGTGTTCGGGAGGACGGGGAACCGCGCTGAGCGTCTTCAATGGGGGAAGCGGGCGCCCCCACCCCCTTCCCTCACCCTTCTCGGAAGCGCCGGGTCGGAGTTCGCGGGAGCCCCCGCCCAACTTGATATCCCTTCGGGGAGGGGAACCAAAGATAACGTGCCGTTAGAATGTCTGAACCGGAGACTCTCGAGGCCGAGGGGACAACAACAAAGTAGGCGCGCGTGTGGAGGGGAGCGAGGGCGCGGGGCGGGTCTCCTTCCCGCTCGCTCCCTCCCCGGGTTGGTTTCGCTCTGGAGGTCCTCGGAAAGGGTTCCCCTTAGCGGGGTCCTCCCGGGCCCCACGCCCTGCGGGTGGGGAAGACGACCTCCCCGTAGTCGGTCCTCAGGGCCCCGACTTACAGGCTCGTGCTGGCGCCGGTTTGTCCCCGTCCTCCGCTCCCGTCGGCAGTGCACGCCCCGTGGAGGTCCGGGTGGGTGGGAAGGGGCTCCGCCAGGGTGAGGGCCTGCAGGTTGTTTGGGTGCAGAGCGGCCCGTGAGGAGATGGGTTGGGTCTGAGACACAGTCTGTACTTTGTGTCATGTGGGTCGGCTCTTTCCCCTTCTTGTGTTTTAAAGGGAAAGTTGGAAGAGGGGCAAGGCTGGAACTTCATTAAGAAAGACCTTTTGATGCTCCAAAGCCGGCGTTGAAATTCTGTAATTGGCTTTTAATGTGCCAGCTTGTTTTTTGTTTTTTAAACAAAAGTTGCACTATTGCCCGGCCCGCATGGCTCAGTGGTTGAGCATCGACCTATGAACCAGGAGGGCACGGTTGGGTTCGCGGCTGGGGCACATGCCCGTGTTGCGGGCTCGATCCCCCGTGCGGGGCATACAGGAGGCAGCCGGTCGATGATTCTGTCTCATTGACGTTTCTCTCTCTCCACCTCCCCCTTCCTCTCTGGAATCAATAAAAATATGTGGGGTTTTTAAGTTGCAGTATTATTCTATGCATTTGACTTAAAGCTGCCAGTTATTTGACTGTTCTTAAATTATGCAAACAATACTATGTTTATGTAATAATTCCGTTGAGAGCTTATCACATTTTCACACTGCTGGTGAACACATTTAGCTGTCAACGTGTTGACGTAGTAAATAGTGCTCAATATTTCCTGTGGTCCAAATGTAATATTTAAAAACAAAAACCTGTTCTTTTGATTTTCTTATTTCCCATGGAAAGGAGTTCCAATAGAAACAGAGCAAAGTGGTTGATAAATTTAAAAATGAAGTTTGCTTTTGGTGTTGGTAAAAATCTGGGAGGAGTGGGTGCAGTTTTCTA